>NC_063195.1:4499413-4681913 GCF_017589495.1 Alosa alosa | reverse complement strand
GCGCTTTTGCGCAGTAGGCTATAGCATAGACATAATATACATAGACGCCGCATTGGCTGCTGGAAACAAAAAATGCGGCCGCCATCTTGGACCTGTCATACTCCTCATTGCGTTGCAGCAGAAAACACAAGATGACAGCACTGTGCAGCATGTTCCTGCTCAAATCGGCGGACCATACTGGGGGGATTTACTTTTCACAAGTAAGATTTAACATTACCGTGCTATTGGTTGTATTTTGTATTTTCGAACAATGTGGCCTGTATCATAGCTACATGTATGACCTTTGCAGCAAAAAAAACCGCGTGAAAATCTGTTCGGTATTCAGTGAGATATGATTAATTAAGTGTGCTGACAGCTCATTGCACCGGCCAAACAGATTACACTGAGTGGAGTGGATGACCGGTCCAAGATGGCGGCTCCAAATCTCGTCAGCGCTAGTAGGGAGCAGCGGTCCATGCGGCGTCTATGTATATTATGTCTATGGGCTATAGATGCACGGTAGGCCTAGGCTATAACTTGACACACGCACACCACAGACAGAGATTTTTCATAGAAATTGATTCCTTTTAATTAATTTCAAGATATTATTGTTTGTAATAGTCCATCCCAGATAGCAAACATACACTGGGACGGAACTGGGCCACACCTACCACAACGTCCGGCACGGATCTGCATAATGGACCTGATCCGGCGTCCAAACGCACATCGGTCCAAAACTGGTCTGGATCCGTTTGACGGATCTGGTTCCAATAAGGGCTAAGACTGGCCCAGTTCCGTACGATAGTCTGTGTTACTGACGTGTTCCAGATCTGCCTATCATATGCAATACGGGTCCACTTATTGTGTGTGGTACGGACCCGTTTATCAGATATCAGCTGGCTTTATTTGACATGTGAAATGTGATTGGTAATTAATTATCCTGAAAAATCTGTTTGCTATTTGCTAACAGGTTCAATTATATAGGTTCACCCAGGCTAAAGTTAAGTAACATTTTTACCAACAGCTCATCTAATAAACATAAGCTAGGCTACAAACACAACTTTACACATAAGTGTCTTATTATTTTTTTTATTCAACAACCTGGCTGTAGAAGTGCAATCCCAGACAAAGTTTAAGTCGTGTTAATTCCACTGTTCCCATCAATATTCAGGCTGTCTTCCTCAGTCATCTCCATGGTCAATCTGAAACAACACAAAATAAACATTAACAGTTAGCCATTTATTCCTTTTTGAAAATAGGCTAAGTCACAATTACACTCGGTTTTTTATCATCAGTGATCCTGTTAGCGTTTTCACTGTTTTTTTTTCCAAAATAGGCTAGTTGGAGGAAACTGTCTTACCATCTTTGTAAAGCTGACATCAGTTGATGCATCTACAGTGGCTGCACTGGTCATGCGGGTCCTGAAAGATGCTGTCGATGGTGTTGACGGTTGGACTTCCGGCCCGGTGGTCCGTACATGAGGATCCGCAGATGTTGGACATCTGGACTGCCGAGTTGAAGTTCCTGCACTTTGCTTTTCAGTGCTTTAAGTTCTTTCTCTTTGTCTCTGTCTCAAACAAATGTTCCATATCAGCTAAATTATTTCGGTTCCACTAACAGAAGACATCAGTGATTGATTTTAGAAAACGGTTTAGGATATGATTTGCTTTTATCAGCTTAAAATTACTCATGTTCCACACATAGGACATATCAATGATTGATGATTGCTAAGGAAATGCACTGATGCTTTGCTTACCCCATTTGATTTCTCTCCAATCTTTTTCCATCACTGCATGAAACATAGCCTAATGTTAAAAATGTATCTCCTTATTATTGTTATTGTTGTTGTTCTTCTTCTTTTTCTTATCCTTCTGCTTCTTCTTATTATTATCATTGAGTGTGTGTGTGTGTGTGTGTGTGTGTGTACATGTACTCACATGGAGAAGGCAGAGTAATCTTTTTTTTAAATAGCCACGCCATTTCTCCCTGTGTCACAGAGTAAAATGAGAAATGGTGAATATCAAAGCAGATTACACTAACAACTTTTTTTTTCAATTTAAGACCTGTTAATTACATCAAAAAGTTTGTGTTTGTGTGTGTCAGTGTTTACATTACCAGCCAGAAAATGACCGGTATCATGTGTAGTTGCCGAGCAGAAACGAACAAACAAATAAAAACACAGACAGAATGTCTGGAGAAAAAAATGCTAAATTCTGGATCTGATCTACCTGATCACTTCTGAATGTAAATTAGGATGAGTTCTTCATGACAAGGGTTTACATGTAAATGAGGATGGGGTTCTTCATGATAAGGGTTTACATGTAAATGAGGATGGGGTTCTTCATGATAAGGCTAAACAAATCCTGAGACGGGTAATTGGAGATTGGTTCAGATTGATTAAGTCATCCAAGAATGACTGCATGACTCACCTGCATGCCCCCACCCAACACCTCCCTCTTCCCTCACCCTGCCCCTCCAACACCTCCACTTCCTCTTGCTCACCTGCCCCCTCAACACCTCCACTTCCTCTTGCTCACCTGCCCCCCCAACACCTCATCCTCACCTGTGTGTGTGAAACCAGTAACCAATAACTTAAATTTCTAAATTTTACCAAAGCGACTGGTTTCGCCTTGCAGGGTCACATATTATGTTAAACAGATTATATGCCCTTTAAAAATCTGTGGGTTAATGCTTAAAATGGTTTGTCCTGGTTAAATGAATATTTAAATAATTAAGTAATAAAACTAGTGAAATCAGTTATTATGTAAAGTGTGTGTGTGTGTGTGTGTGTGTGTGTGTGTGTGTGTGTGTGTGCGTGTGCATGTGAGTGTGTGTGTGTCTGTGTGTGTGTCTGTGTGTGTGTGCATGGGAGAGACAGAGAGAGGTAGTATCAGATCAATAAGAGGAATGATAGTACAGTATATATTTTTAAATGGGACTTTCAGTCTTGTATTTTCATCTCTGCCACGTGATCGTTGGCGAAGTTCAGGATGTGTGTCAGTGCAGACAGCAGCAGCACGTCCACTTCACCAGTTTTATCTGCCACGTGATCGTTAGCTGGGTTCAGGATGTGTTTCAGTGCAGACAGCAGCAGCACGTCCATGTCCTTGTTCAGATCAATCTCCTCATGGTAGCACTTCACTGGGAAGATGCAGTCTAGGGGAACTCCTGTGTTATAACTACAGTGTTTCATCTGCAGATACACACACACACACACCATTAAGCACAGTGTTTCATCTGCACACACACACACACACACACACACACACTCACACACACACCATTAAGCACAGTGTTTCATCTGCACACACACACACACACACACACACACTCACACACACACCATTAAGCACAGTGTTTCATCTGCAGACACACACACACACACACACACACATACACCATTAAGCACAGTGTTTCATCTGCACACACACACACACACACACACACACACATACACCATTAAGCACAGTGTTTCATCTGCACACACACACACACACACACACACTGTGACAGTATTGTCTTCTAGTACTGTGTTACCCCAGGGAATACACGTGCATTTGTTGACAAGCCGATACCCCGCCTGCGTTGCGTGTGAAATGTCTTCCTCCCAGGTACAGTGCCATATATTTCAGCATGTTATATGAATATAATTTCATGGGTTTTATTTTTTTCAAACGGCAAAAGATCGCTTAGCTCATGTTTACAAGCCAGCGTCATTATAGTAGCCTATTGGCTACAGAATGGACATGCTAATTTAATTCAATGTTTTTGTGGTAGCCATACTGTATATTGTCAATACATGGATTTCTATGGAACGTCCAAGAAAACATGCGTGCGCAACCAAGAGGCAACAGCCGACTAAGTTTATAACGTTGTGGACGGCCACCAAGCGTCTTCTGCCTCAAGGCTGCGTGCGCATCTAGTTTTGTTGGTAAACCTGTGTATAGGCTATTATAATATCAAGTTACCATAGATGAATCTGCAAAGTTGAAAAATTGCTTGCATTATAGCCGGCAAGGCAAGACACTTTCACCAGAAAAATGAATAGGCTTATTTCTTTTGTCCTAAAAAAGGGGGCTTCATCATAAAACACTACTCCAACATTAGGCTGTAGGCTACAACATTTTAGATCAAACATTTGCAATTTGCATGTCATCGATTGCAATTCTCAATTCATAACGAAAATGCTAGCGATTTTAGATCAAACATTTGTGATTTTCATGCCATCGATTGCAATGCTCAAATCAGAACGAGAACGCTATCTACCAGATTGATAATTCACTTGTCTGCTAGCATTAGATTCATGAAGATATGGAGGACCAGATAGCTTCTGCTAGGCAGACAACAAATTTGAAAAACTAGAGATAGTATGCAAGCAATAGGCCTACACTTACTAGTCCAACAGCATGAAGATCAAGTTAGGGCTGGGCGATATGGACCAAAACTGATATCCCAATATTTTGGGGCTGATTGGCGATATACGATATTGATACGATATTGATATTTCAAACAGAAAGAGCAAAGTGCTTGGTATATTCACTCAACACAACAATTATGACAACACAGCCAGTTTTAATTATATTCATTTCAGACTGCTCTAACAGAGCTGTGCAAAAACATTTAAACAATAACATAGACCTACAATAGGCATAGGCTACAGTTGCTCTGATAAAGCTGTGCAAATAACAAAAGACCAAACGTTGACCCTGACTGACAACGCAGGCCTACATTGTACTGCACAAATGCAATAGGCTATTTTGGGCACAACAATATTGAAAAACCTGCAGTTTTGTCACACAATGCAGTTTTTACCTGTAAGGGTTTGATAGGGCCTAGATGACAAGCAAATGTAGACTATGATGGCTCAGACATGTTGCTATCAACAACAAAAATAGTTTTAAACAATTAGGCTACTTAAACAACGTAACTGAGTCACTCATCAAGAGTGTGATAGACGCTACCGTCGCTTTGTATGTGTTCATTTTGCATGTTTCTGTTCAGAAGAAAAATCCTATGCACGATTGAATGGGGTTTCAGGAATCATAAAAAATGATGCCCTAACTGCTCGCGAAGTCGCGTGCATATCCTCTTAATAAAATCAGCGTGTAGGTTGTCTCCCCTGAGGACTAGATCTGCTACTGTATATCGCTAAACGCAAACATTCATCTGTGTATTTAAATTAGCTAGGCTATGTACCAAAATGACATTTTACCGTGAGTCGAAGAGCTGTAAACAGTGTTGTAACTTAAATCTGCGGTACAAAACCGCTTTGGAGCTCCAGTGGAATTTTGATTTCACAACGAATTCTCGGTCTAGCCGCTGATGTGCCGACGAATAGGCATCAGCACCAACCTCTGATCAAGGTAAACAAAATCTGACTCAGTGTCCGTCATGTTTGAAAGTTTGTAGTGCTGCGAGGGAGAACGCGGCACACGCAAAGGGGCGAAGTTGAGCAGAGCTGCGGCTATCTGAATGGTCTGAACACAGAAGAGCAAGTGGCTTTGATAAAATGGCCCATTATTTGACATAATACCGATATTACGATATTGTCTCAACTACATATCGTTTTCAAAAATCAATCGGTCGTAGTCGTAATACCGATATATCGCCCAGCCCTAGATCAAGTCAGCATCGGTTGGGCACCCCTCCTCCTCAGCTCATGCCAGCGAGCGAACGCTGATTGATCCTCCTCCCTAGTTTCCTCCGACAAAACCTATGCCTTCTTCGGTTTCGTTACTGCTTTGGCCATGACAACAACCTAGGCTACATGCGTGACAGTCGGCCAGCAAATAAATGCTTCTCTCACGTCCGAATTTGAGGAAATGGGGGTGGGGCGGAGAGATAGAGCCGTAGAGCAGTCGAATTTTGTAGTTGTTTTTGTTCCAGAAGTTCCGTAGTGCCAGTAAAAGCGATACAGACCCCGTCAGGGTAACATACGTGTCATTCAACCTATTGTAAGTCGATGTACCATCACAAGGGTCTTGGAAATATATTATGAAGGTAGGAAAAACTCCATAGTTTTGCTTTAATACACCCCACAATTGAAGTATTGTCAGAAAACTTCTGCATGTGGCATGACTCGGTGTTGTAGCAGAAGTCAGATGTGCACAGGGTGAACAGGACTGTAGAGAGCACAGTTCCCTGTGGATCTCCGGTGCTACTGATCACAGTGTCAGTGAGACAGTTCTTCAGTCTGACGAACTGTGGTCGCTCGGTCAGATAATCTGTAATCCAGGTTACCAGGTGAGCGTCCACACCCATCTGCAAGAGCTTGTCTCCCAGTCTGAGGGGTTGGATGGTGTTAAAATTTGCATATTCTTCAGCCAAATCAATATGACATGAGCTGAATGGAAACTGACATATGTACAGTAAGTTGCTTTATTTAAAAGTGTAAGCAAAATGAATAAATCAATATGAATCAATAGTAAATGTGTGTGTGTGTGTGTGTGTGTGTGTGTTCTAGATGCAAGCATGTAGCGATGCCTTTGGAGTCCCCATGAGCTGCATCTTCCCAGTGAAGAACTACCATGACGAGAAGCAGCTGAACCTTGATATGGATTCAGTGCTTCTGTTCACACTGACACAGATCCTGAACTATGCCAATGACTTTGTGGCATAGGCGATTCTAGTTTTTTTTTTTTCAGGGGTGCTCAAGCTATTTTTGAATTGAGACCTACTAAGATGAATTTGATCATGTAAAGCACTGCTCAAGATGTTGTCATGAATTGATTCCCAAGAGTCCAAGTTTTCAAATTGTGTATAATATGACTATGCCACATAACAATACAATGCATTAAAATGACTTAACACTGAGAACTATGTTGCTAAATCCCTGAAAAATAAAGTAATTACCATTGTGTGTTTGTGAAATCGCTTGTCCTCAAATGTAAGATTAATTTTGCAAACTTGATTAACAGCAGGGGGGCAAGGAGTGGTTAAACACATCTAACAGCAGGGGGGCAAGGAGTGGATAAACATATCTAACAGCAGGGGGGCTAGCTGACCAGAACATTTCTTCTAAAAATCAATTGGGAAGCCATCAGGCCCTGGGGCCTTCCCGTTTTGCATGGCAGAGATGGCAAAGGTGACCTCTTTAAGGCTCAGCGGTTGATCTAATTGTTCTTTTTGGCCATCAGAGAGGGTGGGAACCTGTATTCTATCAAAAAAATGTAAAAAAAGTGATGTGTCTTTAAATGATTCCGTACTATACAACTCAAAATAGTAGTTTTTAAAGATATCATTTATTTTTAAAGGGTCTGTGATCAGCTTTCCTGTAGTATCTTCAATTTGAGAAATATGTTGTGATGCAGATTTAGATTTTAGTTGATGAGCCAAAAGCCGGCCTGCCTTTTCACCATGTTCATAAAACGTGATCGCATAATAAGTTGCTCTGTTTCTGAAGTAGAAAGTAAATTATACTGAGTCTGAAGATCTATTCTCTCTTTGTAGAGTAATGGACTTGGAGATGTGGAACACTTCCTATCGAGATCAAATATTGAATCCATCAACTGTTGTCTTTTTCTATTTCTCTCTCTTTATTTTGATAGGCTGAATATGCTATTATTATTATTATTATTTCCCCTCTAATAACAACTTTAAGTGTTTCACAAAGTAATGATGGAGAAACTGAGTCTGTTCTATTAGTTTCTAAAAAACTATTGATGGCTATAGAGATCAAACTGCAAAACATCTCATCTGATAATAATGTAGTATTAAAGCGCCACTGAGGACGACTAGTATAGATGTCACTGAAAGAAAGATCCATAAGTATGGGGGCGTGATCTGATTCTACGATGGCACCATATTCAACCTTCTCTAAGGAGCTCATCAGTTTTTGATCAATGAAAAAGTAATCAATTCTCGAGTATGAATGATGGACATTAGAAAAAAATGAGAAAGTTTTGCCTTGAGGATTCAAAATGCGCCAAGGATCTACACATGCTGCATGTTCAAAAAATTCTAAAAATGTACTGGCCATTTTCGATAGGGTATGTACTTTAGGGTTGGATCTGTCTAAATTTGGGTCCATGACACAGTTAAAGTCACCTCCTAAAATCAAAAAATGAGAATTTAGATTTGGCAGTTTACCGACAAGTTGTTGCACAAACCCTGCATCATCCCAGTTAGGAGCGTGCAGGTTTACTAGTAGAACAGGTGTATGAAAAAGCCGTCCAGAGACTATAACATAGCGGCCTTGTGAATCAGAGATAACACCAGAAGAGGTAAACTGAATTTTCTTGTGTAGTAGTATTGCTGTTCCTCTTGCTTTAGAATTAAAACCAGAATGAAAGATTTGTCCCACCCACTGTTTTTTAAACGTACTTGGTCAGAATTACGTAGGTGAGTTTCTTGAAGAAATATAATATCAGTTTTTAAATTCTTAAGGTGAGTAAATATTTTAGATCTCTTTACTGGGCTGTTGAGCCCTTTAACGTTCCATGATGCGAAACTGATCGTTGACCCCCCACACCCACCCTGTAAACTGTTAGTCATAGCCACACCATAAAGTTATAAATGTAGTGTACATGACTCCTTTTGTCCATATATAACCATGTAGATGTCACGCCTCCCTCCTTCGACAGAAAAAACATACAATCCCAAAAATGTACAGTAAATATAGAAAAGAAAAATGGTCCAGTCATTAGCCCGAGCATCCCCAGAACATTCCTTTTCTCTGCCAAACTGGCAGCGCGCAGGATTCGTCCCCCTTCTAAACACTTCCAACAATTCACCTTAATCATCTAAACTTTGAAATATGAAATAACACTTAAACATGCCATAATAAAATAACGAATCCAAAAGTCTTGAAACCAGGGATTAATGTATGATAACGTTGCTAGTCAAGAATTAGGCTACACTGAGTTAGCCGTGGCTTTTACTTTACCCAGCGTCATTGGATAGCCAGTGTTCAGTTAATCCTCATGTTCAGGACCATCAGAAATGTCGGCCTTCCTCTCAATTTTCCGAGCGTAGAACGCCTCAGCATCCGATGGTATCTCGAACGTCAGCGTCTCCCCTCCATAAGACACTCGTAGGCGCGCCGGGTAGAGAAGCCTGAATTGAATTCCCTTCTGGTACAGAGCTGATTTGACGGACTTGTAAGCTGCTCGTTTCTTAGAGAGGTTGGCACTAAGGTCAGGATATAGCCTCAATGTATGTCCCTTATACTGCATCTCGTTCTGCCTAGCCCAGCGGTAATGCCCTCTCCTTGTCTTGATAGCGGTGGAAAGCAACAATGATGGCTCGAGGTCGATGACCGTCTTTGGGTTTCTGCATAAGAGCACGATGTGCCCGGTCTAGTTCAGGCGGTGTGGCAAACACCTGATTTTCCCATCGTGTCTTTCAAAAGCGTGGAGATGAAAGCCATCATATCACCGTTGGGCTCACTACCCTCTGGCATGTTTATTATGCGGAGGTTTGCTCTCCGAGAACGGTTCTCCAAGTCATTGACGCGCTCTACCAGTGTAGCATTCACAGCCTGTAGTTCAGAGATGGCTTTCTACACTTTAGAGAGTGTTTCAAAGTTCTCGCCCGCAGTGCTCTCCACAGATGTAACTCTTTGTCCCAGTGTATCCACCATTTCCCGTTATAGATGACTGGATAGGCGCCAGAGAGGCTTGAATGAGTGCAGCCATGTCCTCTAAGATTTTCACGTTGCTTTTCCATTTCTGCTGTTAGCATCACTGCGAGTTCGTTACTAGCTGTAGCCGTCGCCATATTAGCCACTCTGCTACTAAGCGTTGATTTCTTCGACTCTGTATCCCCTTTGTTTTTCTGAGAACTTGGCATGTTCCGAACGTGTGATTTTGGTAACAAATTAAATAAAACAATCAACTGAAACTATTAACTCGATGGCAGTCTGTATAATAGGGAGTTTCAAGGTAATTAAATCCAAGGTATCAGGAGACACTCGTTTGCACGTCTTGTCACTACATATCCCAAACCGGAAGCCCCCAAAATTATGAGATTTTAAATAAAGGTTGGATGAAACGTTATTCAGTTGTTCAACATTCGATAGCCTGCCCATACCTGCCAACTGTACCATTTTTTTTCGGGTTTCTCATTTTAAATTTTTCTTCCGGCTGTCTTTCCGTTTTAATATTTTCCCGTAAAAAATAACATATTTTAATACTCTCTACCATCTGGCCTGTCAGCACATAAAGCACCTATGTGAATGAATACATGGTACTACTGACCAACCAAAGGATTTACATCTTACCATATATAATTACATCATATATCCAGAGGTGGAAAGTAACGAAATACATTTACTCACGTTACTGTATTGAGTCGTTTTTCTGTGTATTTTGTATTTTTTAAGTAGTTTATAAAATCGGTATTTTAAATTTTACTTGATTACATTTTGAGTGAAGTATTGTACTTCGCTACATCAAAAATCCCATCCGTTACTTGAGTAAAAAAAAAGTTAAGACTAATGAAAACGGAAAGGGAGAGAAAAAAATCACGCCCTAAACCACTAGCCTAGTGATAATGATCAGCATGTAGCCTACAACAGGACATGAATCAAGCTGGCGCCATGCAGTCTTTCTGAAAGTGATGGAGACTGGATCACGAAATGCATCAGATTAGCCTAACCTATGAAAGTGTATATTCGCTATTCCAATCGGTTGTCTCAGTTCGTTTTAGCACAAATGATTGAGGAGATATTTAAGCAAACACCATGGGATTTCGTGTTTTGACGCTTTGTGCTCACCTTTCTTTGGAAAGAAGTTTATTAGCAGTTGTTTCCCCTCATTTTGATGTCTCTTTTCCTGTTTTGGCCTTTGTTTTTAGCAACCTGACTTGGCTTTCTTTTGAGAAAGACATTGCACCAGCAGCAAAACAATTAGCGGTCCACTACTAAATATGCTCAACTAAATAAACAAAAGAGACTACCTTATGAATCGTGCAGGCGACTAAACCATTTAGCTCTTTAGCAAGGGAGAGTGAGAGGACCTTACACAGTTTTCACCATGTTTTGTATACAAAATCCAGTCAGTCAAACTTTAAATTTCATCTGACATTCATTTTGACATTTAATTTGGAAGTTAAAATATTCAGGTAAAATAAATATATGGTGGAAATAAGTATTGAACGCTTAATTTTCTTTTTTCAGTAATTAGCCTGAAGTTCCAGTGAGTCTATTCGAAATTTTCACCACACATTATATTAACACACATATAAAAATCCAAACATAAGAGTTTTGAGTTGAATGACACAGGAAAAAAGTATTGAACGTGCCTACTGAAATTTCTTCAATACTTTGTGGAAAAGCCTTTGTTTGTAAAGACAGCTTCAAGACATTTCCTGTATGACAAAACTTATTGGTCGTGATATCAGGTCTGATTTTGGCCCATTGTTGCAAAGGTCTTGGGAGAGCTTTTTGCTTTTTATCCATCATGAAATGTTTCTTGTGTGACACCTTGGTAATGAAAAACCTTTTATATCAATATGTAGGCTACTAACCAAGCTTATATTAATTTGCACAGATAGAAAGGATAACTACTCTCTATACAGATTCCAGCTTGTTCCTTCCCTTTCCTTGCCTTAGTGCTTTTTTTCTTAGCGTGTTCAATACTTTTCCCCTGTGTTATTCCACTTTTATTACATGACTCTACTTATGGAGTTGTTTGGATTTTTATGTGTGGATTACCTGAGTTATTACTAATGCCTGGTGAAAATGTTGTGCCCCCCTGTATTCCACTTTTCACGGGCCCTCTCCTCCATTGGGGCCCCTATACTTCCCACTTTCCCCCAGTACGACGCCTTTTAATCTGCTGAACCTTCTGCTCGTTTCCAAATATTAAAAAAAACTCTCTGCAACTCAATATTGGCCTGCCTGCCTCAGCTGCCTGTGAGGGGCTTTTCAGTTGTGCTGGATCACTGTTCACTGCAAAGCCACCCAAGGATGAGTGCAACTAACTTTGAAAATCAACTACTGCTCAAACTTAAAGGAGAACTCCGGTGATTTTTCACATAGATCTCCATTTCTCAATGTCCTTTTCAGGCAAGTACCTCCACCTCGGCGCCATATTGCAACACTTTTGGGCACTTATCGTTGCATCTATTCCAGCAGAAATGCCTGTGCGTAAGGCTTCACGACACCAATCTTGCTCCAGCAGCGAGATCACAACAGATGATTGCCACGATGTCTTCACAGCACACCACATGATTGGCTCAATGTATTTTACAACACACCACATGATTGGCTCAATGTATTCACATGTCGACGCTTTGTCGCTGAAGGGTTGTAATATGTAGACATATGATGTGTAGACAACTGCCATATTGAAGCTTACAAACTAACCCCATGCATTACTATGGAGGATTTTTTAGTGCTGTATCTCCTCATTAGAAAGTCTTTGGTAAAACTGGTTGTTCTGGTCTGGTCCCCAAAAAAAAAAAAAAAAAAAAACTAAGTAACTTTTACTTAAAAGTACATTTTATATTAACTACTTTTTACTTTTACTTGAGTACATTTTCAGATCGGTATTTTAACTTGTACTTGAGTAATATTTTATCAAGGTATTGGTACTTTTACTTGAGTACAATATTTTCGTACTTTTTCCACCTCTGCATATATCATCCTCGACTGCCCTATTACTGTCCCCCTATCTGGATTCCTGGCCCGTACAGCCCCATCACCTGCCTATGACAACTCTGCCCGGATTCCTGGTCCGTCTGCCGACCCACCACATGCCCCCTGACATCTCCCTTCCTCTGGACAATTCCAACGCCGGACTATTTGCACTTTCTCTCACTAAATCATGATTAATGCATTATCATACCGGATACTTAATCATCCCACCTCTTATAACTTTCACCTCAGGTGGCTTTAAACACCATGTCCTATTCTGAACACCTGACTATCATATGCATTTGTCATGTACAGTATACAGACCTTACTGTCCTGTATTGACCCTAGGCAGATGGATCAGGCCCTTGAGTCATGGATCTGCTCCAGGTTTCTTCCTATATGTATCTCCAATTCTAGGGAGTTTTCCTCGCCCCTGTTACCCATGGGCCTCTCTGTTACCCATAGGTCCTCTCTGTTACCCATGGGGCCTCTCTGTTACCCATGAGCCTCTCTGTTACCCATGGGCCTCTCTGTTACCCATGGGCCTCTCTGTTACCCATGGGGCCTCTCTGTTACCCATGGGCCTCTCTGTTACCCATGGGGCCTCTCTGTTACCCATGGGGCCTCTCTGTTACCCATGAGCCTCTCTGTTACCCATGAGCCTCTCTGTTACCCATGGGGCCTCTCTGTTACCCATGAGCCTCTCTGTTACCCATGGGCCTCTCTGTTACCCATGAGCCTCTCTGTTACCCATGGGCCTCTCTGTTACCCATGAGCCTCTCTGTTACCCATGGGCCTTCTTTCTTTTCTTTTCTTCCTTTCTTCCCTTCTTTCTCTGACTGCCTACATTCTGTAAAGCGCCATGATACATGTTTAATGTTCTGGCGCTCTATAAGCACAATAAATTGAAATTGAATTGAATTGAATTTGTTTTGACTGCTTTGTTTGGTGCATCTCAATAAGACAAAGGGGCCCATAAAAATAATAGCCCTTTCTTGAAAGTAAAAATGTAATTCCGTGTGGTTGACAAACCTGTTTTGACATCATGATAACCGACCGCAGAGATAGACATCTATGACCTTTGATATTTTAAACAACGGCAGACAACTGTTTGCCGTTGACGCCAAATGTCTTGTCTGATGCCTGAGGTGATGAGTGAACTTAACATGCTTGCTAAATGGGATTATACGGTTTGAGCATTGTCTTACACTGGACTCAAAACTGCAACTTACACTCTATCTGTAACCTCAACCATGTAAGGCGCTACTATGATATGATTCCAAAATATTCCAAATATTCCAAAATATCTGTAAATGTATGATATGAATGCAACTCATGTTTAGTTTTGAATTGATCCTTGTAAAGTGGGCAGCGGTCCGATCATGGTTTTATTATCAACTTCCAACCGAACACTCATACCATTCACTCCAAGTGTCAGCAGCGCCTCTTTCTCCTCTGTAAACTTTGCAGACTTCGGGTCTATCCATCCATACTGACAGCATTTTATAGATACTTCAGTGAATCACAGATGGTTTGGGGCACTGTCCAACATCCATAGGTACCCTATAGGCTAAATCATTAGTTCCTAATGAAAAATTAGTGAAATAGATAGTAGATAAATTAATACTCTTTAATATTGTTAATATTACTGGAGGATAGGAGTATTAATGAAATAAGCATATGTGTCTCAGATCTATATCTTGAGAGATAGCTTTTCTTCTCTTCTATGGCCTCGTCCTGACCCCCTCATCCTTTCTTTTGTCGTTTGTTTTGAATTCTTTACATATGATGAATTCTTGGTTTATCCTGTTGGGAGGTGTGTGTCAATGAACAGATGACTGCAAATAACCTGATGGACAGAATGCTGCTACACATTAAATAGACAGATGACATCAGAGCAGACGTGAGAATCTGCGATCAGGAACATTTATCTTTGCAGAGGGAGTCGTTCTGTTCGTCACTATTGGATTGATATTCGTTAGTGCTGGCTGTTCAGGTGGACATTTTCTGTGGATAATTCAGATTACAGAGGGGGACTGAAATCATATAAAGGTAACAGAACAATTGAAGAGTTTGGTTCCAAAACACTATTTTTAGGAATGTTCATAAGTCTTTTTTACACATTTTGCTTTCTAGATAATTTCAGTAGAATTATAATTTGGTTTTGTTATTTTGATTTATCTTTACTCAATCAAATCAACACAACTGCAACACAACTTTGATTGATATTACCTGTAATACACAAATAAATAACATGACTTATTCATGTTTTTTTTTAAAAGTAGAAATAGAATTTTGGAACCAAATTCTTCATTAATTCACTTTTTCTTCTTTTCTTTTAGTTTTTGTCTGTTTTGCTTCTGTGTGAGTCAATATGCTGGCTGTAGGTCCTTGACAGTCACAAATGATTGCTGCAGATATTTAGATATGGACCTACTGTAAGCCTTAAGTAGACAAAATCATGCAAAAGAAGTCAGAGTAAATAGGCTCCCTGCCCACCAATAGGCTATTATTTTGGCCCGCTAAACCAGTAACCAATAATTTAGTTGGACTGGACTGGAATAGCTCAATGCTCCCGGACACAGTAGATTTAGGTTATTCATCAGACACTTTGCCTGTTGTTTGACTTTATGCTTTGCCAGTCATGACACGGAACAGGCAGGCTTTAGGTTATTCACTTTACACTTTGCCATAGTACTCTTTCCACCCCTGCTGCTATCACCCAGTTATTGTATATGCATTGCTACAGTACTAGAGTTGACATCTAATAGAGAACACACCAATCTTGGTTTCATTCTGGCAGGACAAAATGGGGGATTTCTGGTCTAAAGAATCACCTCCATCTGAACAATGTAAGTATCCAATAAGCCCCCTTCCACACCAAAATGCACACACATACATGTACAGGTAGACATGCTATATAGACACAACACAAACCTTGTTCCATCTCATTGGTCTTCTGTGTCTTCTAGTGATGGAAACTGGCTGGTGTGAAATCAACTGGGGGACAATGTACTGTAGAGTATCATCTTCTCTGTCTGTTACTTTTTCATAGTTGATGCATTTGTGAATTTGATGAGAAATGGAACACAACATATTCTGCAACATTCCTACATATTTAAACAGTTGATTGCGGTAAGGGTACATGAATTATCCTGAATTTATGTATTAATTTATTCATGATTTATGTACTACTTCATTCCTTAATATCTCATGAATCATCAGGGATTGACGTAAGTTCATAGTCTGTCATTTGTGACCTCATACATAAACAGGGGCAGACTGGGACCAAGTATCATTCCTGGCATATTTGTCCCAAGCGGCCCTCAAATCGATCAGGCACATTAATTAAATACAAAATCCTGATTACCCTTAAAGGGATATTCCACTCATTTACCACCTCCCCTTGAGTTAAATAATGGATTTTTACTTTTCTCCAGTTCATCCAGCCGTTTTCTGAGTCTGACGATACCAGTTTTAGCTCCAGCCTAGCATAGATCATTGAATCTGATTAGACCATGAGCTTCTCGCCTGCTAGCATCACATTTAAAAGTGACTTTAATTCATGTAATCATGATGATCATGCTAAATTAACTTGAATTTTCCCTTGGGGATCAATAAAGTATTGGGGGCAGCCGTGGCCCACTAGTTAGCACTCTGGACTTGTAACCGGAGGGTTGCCGACCAGTGGGCCACGGCTGAAGTGCCCTTGAGCAAGGCGCCTAACCCCTCACTGCTCCCCAGCGCCGCTGTTATAGCAGGCAGCTCACTACGCCGGGATTAGTGTGTGCTTCACTTCACTGCAGAGACCAAATTTCCCTCACGGGATCAAAAGAGTATATATACTTGTACTAAGTATCTATCTATCTATCTATCTATCTATCTATCTATCTATCTATCTATCTAAATCCATTAATTCTTAATGATTCATTAGATAGGAATGAAGTAATGCATAAATCATGAGTTCATTAACACATGAACTCATGATAATTCACATACCCTTACCGTGACATGTTACCGAATTAAATTTACCATGAACATGTCATTTGTTTGTTTTTGTACTGTATTTGACTACTGTAATAGTCAAAACAAAGAGATGAAGAAGAATCTGAGGAAACTTCAACTCAAGAATCCTGCTGTTCAGCATCTCCACATCCTTGTGACTGGCCCTGTTGGAGCCGGAAAGTCCAGCTTCATCCAGTCTGTAAACAGTGTCTTCAAGAACAGGATGGTCAATACAGCTTGCACAGTGGCAGCTGGTGGCAAAAGCTGTACTAAGACAGTGAGACAGTTTCTCTAATCAGTAGGCAGGCCACATTGTTGTATTGATGCAATGGCCAAGTTAACCCTGCTGTGTTCATTTCATGTTTACTAGTTGTGTGTTTCCGGTCACAGTATCACATATATTATCATCTAATGTTGCCATAGGCCTTTGTGTCAACTTAAGTTCTATTGGCTATTACCAGTTTTGAACTTCCATTTGCTATTTATGGCCTGCAGGCCTCATAGACCTGAGCTCATGCAAGTCAGAAAGGGGAAGATTCTATTGGGGAAAGGTTCCAGTGGGCTCTAGCATAGACGCAAAGAGTGGGAATGAGATGTGTCTGGACTCAACTTTATACAATGATCATTTACTCACCCATTCATGTTTAATGCCTGGTCCTTTTTGACCGGGAATACACATCTGTGTTCTAAAGTTAAATAAAACAAACGGTAATGAAAATGAGCTAAATTTGTTTTATGTGTTCAGATGCCCTGTGTTAACAAAGTAATTGAGCACAATGACAGTCAGAATAAATGAACAATATTGATGAGAGGAAAAAAAATGGCCGTAACACAGCAGTTAAATGAAAGGTGGCTAGTAATCAATATTATGCAACGGCCCTTATTATAATTGCTTCCAATGTGTGTGTTAATGTTATTAGTTCACAACCAACCAATTTGAAGATGGACGTGCGAGGAATCTGCCATTTGTCATCAGTGACGTCATGGGCCTGGAGAATGGAAAGGATTGCGGAGTGCAACCTCGTGACATCATCAAGATTTTGAAGGTCACATCAAAAATGGCTATACGGTACAACAACATAGACATAAGGACACTCACTTTAAAAAAGAGACAGTGATCCACATCAACATTTATATCATTTTAGTGACACCCCCCTCTCTTTCTCTCTTTATCTTTTTCTTTCTCTCTCTCTCTCTCTCTCTCTCTCTCTCTGCAGTTTAATCCTGTAAAGCCATGCTCAGAAGAAGACACAGGATACAACAGCCGCCCAACTGTGAATGACATGGTTCACTGCTTGGCGTTCGTCATTCCAGTTATCAACTTCACAGTTAATGGCTGTATGGACAGTGATCTCATCAGGAGGATGCAAAACATCAGACAAATAGCTTGTGATTCTGGTGAGAAGCTAATAATGAACTAAATTTATTAAGTTAGTAACAACTTATGAATTATGATGAAATGCATTCCTTTGTGTTATGTTGTGTCCGTTGCATGCAACTGCTGCATTCCTTTATACCCTGTTTCTTTACTTTCTTATGCTTACTCCAAAAAAAAACACCACAACTTCTTGTATGCTGTATACGTTCATTACTTTCATTATCATCATCATTTTACTTCAGGGATCCCTCATGTGGTCATCTTGACAAAGGTGGACCTGGCTTGCCCTCTTGTGCAAGAGGACATCAAACATGTGTACAGGAGCAGGAGCATCCATCGAAAGGTGAATTATTTCATTGACTTGGTGCTCTGCCTAACTATTCAAATAAAAAACTCCGAATGGAAACACTTGAAATATGCATTCAAATGTCTAATGTGAAATAAATATAAATCAATAAATAAATGTGTGTGTGTGTGTGTGTGTGTGTGTGTGTGTTCTAGGCGCAAGCATGTAGCGATGCCCTGGGAGTCCCCATGAGTTGTATCTTCCCAGTAAAGAACTGCCATGAGGAGAAGCAGCTCAACCCTGATATGGATGCACTGCTGCTGTTCACACTGAGAGAGATCCTGAACTACGCCAACGACTTTGTGGAGAACATGAGGGAGCCTGAACCTGAAGATCACAGGATGAGAAGCATGGAACCCTTTTACTCCCTTTGATAGATTCAACACTATTGTCATTGTGCAGAGTACAAGTACAAAGACAACTAAATGCAGTTTGTGTCTAACTAGTGCTAACACAAAAAAGCAGAAAAGTGCAAAGTATAGAGAGGTGGTGCATAGACAAAACAGGAAATGTAGACAGTAGTATACAGTTAGTTTACACACTGCAAAAAATGAATTCTAACCAAGTGTTATTGATCTTATATTCAGATTAAAAAATCTATTTGGTATTGTTTTTAGTATGAAAAGACTTACCTAGCGCCCTCTCAAAAGATCATTTTGACTTAATTTAAGAAGACTTTAACTTATTTTAAGGAGTCTTATCAAGAAAAATTGCTCAACGCACTGGCAGACAAATTTGCTTGTTTTTAGGACAAATTTGCTTAACGCACTGGCAGACAAATTTGCTTGTTTTCAAGATGAGATGTCTTAAAATAAGTCAATTTTTTTTTAATTAAGTCAAATGATTTCACAAGAAAGCGCTAGGTAAGTCTCTTTATACTGAAAACAATACCAACTAGTTTTTATCACTTGGTTAGATTTTGTTAGATAAGCAGTTATCAATATATCAATAGCAATATAAATATGTGCAGTGTCTTAGCAGTTATCTTAAATACTGGTACTTAATCGGATCAGCTGGATGGACAATGAGGTGGGCATTCTAAACTCACCTCCCCTTCTTCCTACTGGCTTTAAAATGAATGTATACCTTGTTGCAATATGGCAATTCCCAAAACAGTAAAAGTTGGGACGTTGTGTAAAATGTGAATAAAAACAAAATGTTATAATCTGCAAATCTCACAAGCTCATGTTTAGTTGCCAAAAGAACACAGACAACATATCAAATGTTGAAAATGATTTTAGACTATCATGAGCTAAAACAATTTATTAACAATGTGATTTGAAACAGGTGATGTCAACCAGCACCCAGGAAAGGCCTCGTTCTTTAGCAGTGAAGATGGGCTGGGAATCACCAGTTTGCCCATAAATAAGTGAGAGAAATGGAAGCTTTAGCTTTAAATTCTGTCAGGAAGACTCAATGCATGCATCACTCATTCATTCATTACTTCCGACCAATCACCAGTCTGCATCAGCCTTTATAATCACTTTACTTTGCACCTGCCTGTTGCTTTCAGGTGCCGATTTTCGATGTTCCGTATCCATGCACGGGTAGCTAGTCATTCACTTCGCTACAACTTTAACATGTGATGCAGTCACAGACCAGTAGCTTAGCCTACCTTACGTTCGCTTCAACTGAGTTGGACGCAGCTCACCAAAGTCTCGGGGGTTTCCATTAATGTAGCATACAATCACAGCGCTCTATTTTGTTAGAGAGTCTTAAGGCGGGCTTAACAGGATAACGACAGTCCTGCGACGGTGAACAACAAGGAAGGTGGCTATGGCGAACGAAGAGCAGTTGTTTGAATCGCCGTTGGCGTCAACTTTGGAGAAGTTGGACTTGTGCTTTTCTTTGAAAGTTGAGCAACACAATGCACTTAAGTCATTCCTTTCGAAGAAGGATGTATTTGCCGTTTTGCCGACCGGATACGGATATGGTTGTAGCGCTGGCCTATTGCATGCCTAGGCAGTTTGAAAGACAATTCTCTGCCCGCCCCTTGGATTAAGCGAGGTGAATGGTTCGATGCCAGACTATACATGTCAATGATATAGGATGGCCCGCCAGGCTAACTGTAGGGCCCTGCCTGAATGCCGAGTCTGTCACGCCTACTTTTGCTGCTGGCTCTTGCGCTGGGCTCTTGTGTCATTCCTTTCAATAGCCTGTAGGTCATCCTAAAGTTCGCTGACGACACCACACTTGCCGGACTCATTACAGGAGACAGCAGAGGTCCACAGTCTGGTCACATGGTGCCCAGAAAACAACTTGTCTTTCAACAACCAAACAACTAATCATAAACTTCAGAAAGTGCAGTGACGTTTACAGACTTACTGTAGTGTGGGAGTGGGCAAGTTGTGTTGATGAGACAGTGTTCGCTATGGATGATGGGTGAGATGTATTCATGAACGGTTGAGAATGTGGGCATGGGTGTTCTAATGTGTGTGTGTGTGTGTGTCTGGCCAAGAGACCATCAAAGCCCATTTTCAATATCCCTAAAACACAGGCATGCAAATACAATCACTAATCTGGCATGGACATGTATTACTTAGGAAAAGAGTTAACAACTGCATTTAAAACCTTTGTTTACAAGATTGCTACACTTCGGAAACAATTTGGTAAGAGTTTAATGTAACAACTTCAGTTTAATTTCACTGCTAGTAATGCCCCTGCTGGATGCTGTAAGTCAATGCACTTTTTGCACACCCTCTCTCAGTTGAGAAGGGTCTGGTGTCAATGAGGCTATAGGTTCAAAATGCTAATAACAGGAATGAGGCAGCAGCACTATAACAACACAAAAAACACATTTCCATTTCCTGGCAGTTGTTTACTGATGTTGTTTCAAGCTTCCAGACCTCCCGTCCTCCTGCTTACCATCCTTAGCTAATTCACTGTTTGTGATTTGGGGCCATAGCGGGCCAAGCTCTGTAGTGGTCGATCAACGAAAAATACTGGCTCCGCGACTTATTTGATATGTTTTAATGCAAAAAAACACCCTGGGGTCAATTTTCGCCCCCTAAAAAAACCCTAAAAGCATGCCATATGGTAACAGTGGCAAGGAATAACTCCCATATTTCAGGAGGAAATCATAAATATGATTAAATTGTTCAAAGCTAATTTCCTTGCAAAATGTGCATCATAACAACTAACGGCTAGCACCATTTAGAAGCTTGGGTTGTGTACGTTCATGTGATATGCATTGTGTGATGATATGTGATTTCTGATCTCTGTGAGCAAATAAACAGTGAAGAATGGATTTGAATTGTGGTCCTCCTCAATTGTTCGCAGAGGGTTAGTGTGCATATGTCTTCAAAAGTGGAAAACGTTTTTCTCAACCACCTAAGGAATTCTAGATAACGTAACCCCCATTTTTGTTTTTCATACACAGCCATTGTGGTGTTCTGAAGAAGTCCCAAATTGCTCGGGATTGCTCGTTAGGTAGCCAGGTTGCCAGAAGTGAACACATATTGATAAATATAAAGACTGTTCTTATATAGTAATAATGAATAATGCCCTTAGCTCAGTACATGGTGGTTGAACCCTTAACCTATTGCTCTTCAGTGTTTTGATTTTGGACTACAATATGTGTTTTAAATGCTAGTGGCCAATGTTCCATACAGCTACTTTAAGATGATCTGTCCTGGTTAAATCAATATTGAAATAAAAATGTAACCATAATAAAACTAGTCAAGTCAATTGTAATGTAAAAGTCCTGAGAAATAGTCAACTTGTGAGTGACATTGATGTGTGTGTGTGTGTGTGTGTGTGTGTGTGTGTGTGTGTGTGACTGTATGCCACAGTGATAGTACCAGAACAAAACCATTTTTAAGCATAACGGAGAAAGGCATCATGAAGTAAGTCCTTCATTTAATGAGCTTTTCAGTCGTCTTTTCTTTAAATCGCCAGTTTTATCTGCCACGTGGTCGTTAGCTGGGTTCAGGATGTGTGTCAGTGCAGACAGCAGCAGCACGTCCATGTCCTTGTTCAGATGAATCTCCTCATGGTAGCACTTCACTGGGAAGATGCAGCTTAGGGGAACTCCTGTGTTATAACTACAGTGTTTCATCTGCAGATACACACACACACACACACCATTAAGCACAGTGTTTCATCTGCACACACACACACACACACACACACACACACACACATTTTACACAGTGTTTCATCTGCAGACACACACACACACACACACACACACACCATTAAGCACAGTGTTTCATCTGCACACACACACACACACACACACACACACACACATACCATTAAGCACAGTGTTTCATCTGCACACACACACACACACACACACACACACACATACACCATTAAGCACAGTGTTTCATCTGCAGACACACACACACACACACACACACACACACACACACACACAGCATTGTTAAACACCTCAAAAATAAGAGTTTTGGCATCTAACTTGTAAGTTGTATTTGGCATCGTCCAACTTGTATCATAGAAAGCACATGCCAGAAATATCACATGAACTCAAATCTCTCTGATTGACTGTATTATTTATGAGTGATGTATTCTGGTGTAGGAAAGGCCTTTCAGTTTTCTGATATTTTGAATATGATTAGGCAACATAACATTTATCAGAAAGCTACAGTATGTTGCCTGAGAGGCTATCCGAGAAATGTTGGCAGCATCTGTACACTGGTATATACATGTAGGCAAAAAATAGCACAGAGAGGGCTCTTGTTCACAGCCCCTGTTGAGAAAACCCTAAGCTAGATGAAAGCAGCGTGGCCTTCCATGATTTCATTCAAACTTTGATGTTCAGTCTCCAACTGTGAAATCGCTTTGAAAATTGCATGATGTAATAGTTGTTTTGACTTTAATGTAAGAGATATACACACCTTCACACGGATGGTTTTGTTTCTGTAGATCTTTTGATGTCCTTGTTGACCACAGGACATGCCTCGTCCACTTTTGACAGTACGACAGCTTGAGGGATGCCTGAAACATTTTTTTTTATAAGAAATGAAATTTATGTTTAAGCTTTGATAAAAGATGACTGGCTGTTGTGTAACACTTGCCCATCTTGCTGGCACGTTCTCTGACATCTTTAATCTTTTGATGAAGGCTTTGTCATTTGCCCACATGGCATGGTTTGAAATTGTACTGCTGTCAGCACACCAGAGGAGGGTGTCTGCTGGAATGACGCTTGACCAGACAGTGAATCTTGTCACCAGACCCGATCTTTGTTGTATTGGTTCTCCTCCTGTGAACATGAGTGGACTGGATTGAACTGTCGAGGGGATGAAAAAGAGAGAAAGAGATTTCTGGTATTATTGATTCTTCATACATTAGGATGTTTTGGTGGTGGCTTGGTAGTGGGTTGGTGGTGGGTTGGTGGTGGGGGATGTTTTGGTGGTGGCTTGGTAGTGGGTTGGTGGTGGGTTGGTGGTGGGGGATGCTTGGTGGCCTGGCTTGGCAGGGGCTGGTGGTGGGCTGCGCGTGGTGGTGGGGATGCCTTGGCAGTGGGTGGGTGGGTGGCTTGGTGGTGTGTGCTGGTGGTGGGGGATGGTGGGTTGGTGGGCTGGTGGTGGCCTGGGTGGGTTGGTGGTGGGATGTTGGGGCTTGCGGTGCGGGTTGGTGGTGTGGGTGGGTTGGTGGTGGGTTGGGGGGGGGATGTTTGTTTGATGGCGGCGGGGCTGGTAGTGGGCAGCGGTGGTAGTGGGTTGGGGTGGGTTGGTGGTGGTGGGTTGGTAGTGGGCGTTGGTGGGGGATGTTTGGTAGTGGGTGGTGGTGGTGGTGGGCTTGTTAGTGGGTTGGCCCTGGTGGGGACATGTTTGGGTTGGTGGTGGGTTGGTAGTGGGTTGGTGGTGGGGGATGTTTTGGTGGTGGGTTGGTGAGTGGGTTGGTGGTGGGTTGGTAGTGGGTTGGTGGTGGGGGATGTTTTGGTAGTGGGTTGGTGGTGGGTTGGTAGTGGGTTGGTAGTGGGTTGGTGGTGGGGGATGTTTTGGTAGTGGCTTGGTGGTGGGGGATGTTTTGGTGGTGGCTTGGGGTTGGTGGTGGGTTGGTGGTGGGGATGTTTTGGTAGTGTTTGGTGGTGGGTTGGTGGTGGGGATGTTTTGGTGGTGGGTTGGTGGTGGGGGATGTTTTGGTGGTGGGTTGGTGGTGGGTTGGTAGTGGGTTGGTGGTGGGGGTCAGTGGGCAGATGGTGGGGGATGTTTTGAATAAATGGCAGTGGGTTACTGAGAGAGTCGCTTTTACTGCCATGTGGGCCAATAAGACTGGAGAGGTGTGTGTGTGTGTGTGTGTGCGTGCGCGTGGACGTGTGTGACGACCCTCAAAGATCAGCCTATTATAAAGTAAATTTGTGATCTTGGGAGTTTTGGGCACGTGCATAAACTAGTCACTTCAGACTAGTCTATTGGAGAACTTAACTGAACCTTGTTTGAGCAATTATTGCACCTGTCAATTTTGTGTCTTTGTGTATATTTACTGTGGACACAAATAAAAAAGGAAAGTGTGTGTGTGTCAAGTCAAGTCACATTTATTTCTATTGCACACTTAAACACAATACAATTGACCAACGGTTCTCACAGAAATAAAATAAATATTGTAATATAAACAAAAATATAAGTATTATAGTATAAATGATTGTAGATAAAGACGGTTTGATTGTAGACGATACGTTTACTAACTAACTGCTACTACTTTAGGCCTAGAGCAAAATGTAAAGTTAAAGATGGCAGTTAATATAATGCTGAAAAGAAAAATAGAAATAAGATAAATAAACAAACAAGGGGAGAATTACTGAACATTAATGGCCAAAGAAAATAAAATAAGATTTAAAAATAAAAATAAATTTGATTTAAAGCTACTGATAGTGGGACAGGAGATTATTCTAGAGTCGAGGGGAAGCAGAAAAAAAACACTGTGTGTGTGTGTGTGTGTGTGTGTGTCTGTGTGTGTGTTTGTGTGTGTGTGTGTGTGTTTGTGTGTTTGTGTGTGTGTGTGTGTGTGTGTTTGTGTGTGTGTTTGTGTGTGTGTGTGTGTGTGTGTGTGTGTGTGTTTGTGTGTGTGTGTGTGTGTGTGTGTGTTACCCTATAACCCTCTTTGATGTGATCCTCCAAGATTTTCATGAGGTCATCTATTTGCACCCCTTCAAATTCTCCTCTTTCCAGCCCCATGACATCACAGAAGACAAATGGCAAATGGGATCCGTGTCCTCCATCTTTAAACTTTATAGGTTTTATACTGAAAGTTATGAGAAACATTCTCATTAATATAAACCTATTCACAGTAACATCCACAAATACTGTAGCTACAATTGACAACATGATTGCAATTATTTGTGTGTGTTTGTGTGTGTGTGTGTGTGCGTTCGTGTGTGCGTGCTTGCTTGCTTGCGTGTGTGTGTCAAACATGGTGTATGGCAAAATGTTCGGTTCACTGCTCAATCAATCCATTACTGACAATCAAAGTTTACTGCATATGAACCCCTTTGAGTAGAAGCATAATCTTGGTCTCAAATGAGCGGTAACACTCTGCAGTTTCATACCTGTATTTGGATTGTATGTAAGGGGTTCTGATATGGAATAATTGCACAACTATCTACTACACTACACTAAATATGGAATAAGCACACAAATATCTATTTTTGCAACGCTATGTTGATTCAACTTGTTAGTTAAGATGGACTATACATCTACACAAATTGTATTGGATGAAACAACATGGATATTCCATTTCTATGGATTCTTGTGAACATTTCAAGAACTGATATGGTATATCTGCTTCTACCTAAAGACAAGGCAAGAGGGTTAGGAAGGACCAGGGGGAAAGAGGGGCATCGGCCATTTTGAATTGAGACATAGTAAGATAAATTTGATAATGTAAAGTACTACACACATATTTTACATGACAGATATTGTCATGTTTTGATTCCCAAGTCCAAGCTTTCAAATGGTGTATAATTTGACTATGCTACACAACAATATGATGCATAAACATGACTTAGAATGTTGGTGGGAGGTACTTGTTCCATTCATGGAACGCCTTGGAACTAATGAGATCCCTGCTGACAAAAACAGCTAGAAACCAGCTTATGCTGGTAGCTGTTTTTTTTAGCTTTTTAGACCAGCAACACCAGCTAAAACTACCAGCTTGAGGTGGCATGACAAGCAAAACCAGCTGAATTACCATCGTAAACTGGGTAAACTAGCTGAAGGCACAGTATGTTTCCACTACAGTTTTGCTGGTCTAGCAGGTCAACTATCATCGGGTGGTCAAACAAGCTGGTTAACAAGCTGGTCAACCAGCAAACCACCTTAAGCTGGTCTTCAGCAAGGATATCATTATCATTACAAACATCATTACAAAGATTACAATCTTTGTGAAGCTGTGCCCAGCACATGCTTCTGCTATGGCTCCACTGGTCATGTGATCCTGGAAAATGCTGTCTATGGAGTTGATGAAGCTGGACTTTCCCTGCCCCACTGGACCATGGATCAGGATCTGAAGAATCTTAACATCTGGGGTGCTGATCTGAAATCTCCTCAAATGGTCTATCATCTCATCCCTTTTGCTGTGCATTGAAACATTTTAATCCAATGAAATATGCATCATGTCTGATTCAATATGCAATTTCTGGCCCTGCTTTGGTCTTAGTCTGGACTTGGTCTCGCTCTGCTTTAGTCTGGACTTGGTCTTGCTCTGCTTTGGTCTTAGTCTGGACTTGGTCTCGCTCTGCTTTGGTCTTAGTCTGCACTCGGTCTCGATACTCGCTGGTCTTCATAAAGACTTCGTCTTAAACTTTAGAGATCTATAGTAAGAAACTGCAATGAGGAAACTGTCTTACCATCTTTGTGAAGCTGACATCAGTTGCTGCATCTACAGTGGCTGCACTGGTCATGCGGTCCTGAAAGATGCTGTCGATGGTGTTGACGAAGCTGGACTTCCCGGCTCCGGGTGGTCCGTACATGAGGATCCGCAGATGTTGGACATCTGGACTGCCGAGTTGAAGTTCCTGCACTTTGCTTTTCAGTGCTTTAAGTTCCTTCTCTTTGTCTCTGTCTCAAACAAATGTTCCATATCAGCTAAATTATTTCGGTTCCACTAACAGAAGACATCAGTGATTGATTTTAGAAAACGGTTTAGGATATGATTTGCTTTTATCAGCGAAATTACTCATGTTCCACACATAGGACATATCAATGATTGATGATTGCTAAGGGAAATGCACTGATGCTTTGCTTACCCCCATTTGATTTCTCTCCAATCTTTTTCCATCACTGCATGAAACATAATGTTAAAAATGTATCTCCTTATTAAGTGTGCTTGCAAAGCAGCACACTTATTGTTCTTCTTAACTTTTATTAAGTGTGCTTGCAAAGCAGCACACTTATTGTTCTTCTTAAGTTTTATTATTATTTTTCCCATCTCCCTAATTTTTTGTCAGCCCTAGCGCCTAGGCCCTTTGAGACAGAGACACCGTTCCAACTTTAAAACGTCCGGTCAGTACCGGTATAAGTTGGTCGCGAAGATGACGTCAGGTGGGCGTGCCGTTCGTCCGCCATATTGGATTGAACAGAAAGCGAAACTAAATTTTCACAGGTCACAAATTTGGTCCGAACGCATACGAAAACTTGGCGTACATTATCCTGGACCAAGCCTCACAAATGTTCGCAGAAGGATTTTTGATTTTTCAAAGCGTTTGCCCGTCACAGCCAAACGAAATCGGGCGGCGGTAAGCTCGAAACAGGAAGTCGTCCATATCTCAGGAACACTGTCACATATCGATACCAAATTTTGTATATGAACTGGGGACTCCAGTGTGAGGGTGCATAGGCAAAAAAAAAAAGAAATATTCCAAAAGTTTCCATCATTTGGCAAACCACCCACGGGTATTTGGTAACTCACACCATCCACCTTTTCACCATTCACCTTCTATCACAATGCCTTCCATGTATGCACAATGTCTCAGAGTAGACACAAAGTCTCCTGGCAACCTTGCCCAATCATGAAATCCTTGCTCTGCCATGGGATAGTATGGACCTACGAACTGAATTAGCAAGGAGAACAGTAGCCATATATAGCTTACATAATAGAGTTGTTTTCACATTGACGGTATTCAAATTAAATTTTTCATTATCGTTAAATATCATGATGGGAGAGTATTATTAAAAATGTTACAAGTATGCAAATGCATATGTTTACGGGCATTTAGGTTTTACTGTGTTGTTTTGTTGTAAAGACATGCAAGGCATTCTGGGCCGTAATGAACAGTGGTCGGCAGCACTCCATAGGCTACGTATTAATATGAATAGGTGTTTCTGTAAATCTAGGGATAATAAACAGCTATCTCTGTTACAAAAACGAGCTGGTAATCGCTCATTGAAGAGGGTACTATGATAAAAAGATTGTTTTCCTAAAAGCATGGAGTTGACGAAAGAATAAACAATCAATGTCAATTTAATGTTAAATAGCCTAGAACTATCTGAACGCTAGGTGGCAACGCGTTGTATTACATTTCACTAGTGTAGCCTACTTGAAATACGATTGAGATTCCCAAGTAAGGAAGGTGCAAATATTATGTAATTTATCATGGGAAATTATTGGAAATGTTATTTCTTGTTTATTCTAATTGCAAACCACACACATCCATTTGGAATCCACGTTACACATTTAATACTGAAAGACTATCATTTCGTTTATTTGATGTTGCCTTAGCAACACAGCCTTCAGAGCAAAGATTCTAGAAAAGGGCAGAGAGACACGCTTTGAGTTTGTGGCCAAGAACCTAAAATATCGGTTTCCATGTGCTGGATGGTGTCGTCCTTTATGAAAGTAAGTGTTTTATACAGTTAACGTTACAGACATAATGAGTCATGTTGTAGTGGTCAACATAAATGTGCCCCTTCTGTTATTAGAATGCTAAAGCGGAGAAGCATGCTAAGCAGAGATTTAGTATCATTAATTTCTTGTGTGGCTAGCTATAGGGAGGAGGAGATGTAGTGCTATGTTGCTAATTGGGATTTATGTTGTTTAGCGTAATGCCATGGTCATTTGATATGAGATGCTTGCACTTTCGTAACTTAGTCCGCGTGTAACTTTAGGACTGCTATTTTTTTTTTACTAACAGTAATTCACGAAGCACTTAAGCCCTAAAAGTAGCACCCTCGTCTGTGGCGGCTTAAAAGAAGTGGCAAGGACTCCTAACGCGATGTTTTGAAATGCGTCTACTATTGTCTACAGGAGCTTCCAATCGCGAGGGAACTTGCATTGTAGGCATGCAATAACACCACCAACAACCAAAACTAGCCTACTCATTGTCAACATGTACATGAAATGTAACGTTTCATGTGGATCAAATTAAAATGTTTTCTTTGCAAACGTAAGCATAGGCATATGGTGACAGATTAATTTATTAATGCTGCTGTGTGAATCACGGTAAGCGCGAATGAAGTGGCCACTTCTTAATGGGACCCACTGTATGGAAGTGGGATAAGTAAAATAGAGATGTTTTAAATAAGATAAGGTTAATCAGAATTGGCAAGGACTCCTAACGCGATGTTTTGAAATGCGTCTACTATTGTCTACAGGAGCTTCCAATCGCGAGGGAACTTGCATTGTAGGCATGCAATAACACCACCAACAACCAAAACTAGCCTACTCATTGTCAACATGTACATGAAATGTAACGTTTCATGTGGATCAAATTAAAATGTTTTCTTTGCAAACGTAAGCATAGGCATATGGTGACAGATTAATTTATTAATGCTGCTGTGTGAATCACGGTAAGCCTTGAATGAAGTGGCCACTTCTTAATGGGACCCACTGTATGGAAGTGGGATAAGTAAAATAGAGATGTTTTTAAATAAGATAAGGTTAATCAGAATTCTACTATATGCCCGCTTGACAATGGCAGAGATAGAACTGGCCTTTGGCCATAGCAACCATCCATTTAGAACGACTGGCCTTCATAGCAACCAAAGATCTGAGCTGTGTTGCAATGTGAGGCAAAGTATAGAAAGGTGATGAAACATACAGAGACAGGTCAAGAAATATAGTGCAATGTAGACAGTAGTATACAGTTGATTTACAGACGGTGGTTTAGAGTAATATGAAGTATTCCTTTATTCTGAGATAGGCTACATCAATAGGCTCTCAAAACAACCCCAGGCTCACAAAACAATCCCAAACAGACATACGGTCTTTATAGAGCAAATCCATATAGATTATTTGTCAAATAAACCAGTAAAACATAATTTGTGGGATGGAATATATAACATTCACACTCATAGCTCATATTTTTTTAAAATAAATCAGTGAAAAAGTATCCTGACAAACAAGTAGCTTTTTTAATGCCTTGGTCATATTTCATAATTTCAATTCCTCTGTAGGTTACCTGATAGCCCAGTTTGAGAGGCTAGAAGACACGTGACATTATTTATTTTTGCAGCCAATCACTGCTGTCATTTTATTTTATTGATTTGATCTCAGTCATAGAAGCTAAATTCTAAGGCAGGCCAAAGGTAAAATCCAACGAATCACATTCAACCCATGAAGCCAATAGTTGAATAGCCCTCTCCTAGAGCTTTTGGGATATTGCCACTGCTCCAACACTGAAAGGCACCGTTACAATGCCTGGATCAAGCCAGGTTCAGCATAGCGTATGCCACTGCCTGCTCACGTTGCTGACCGGACCAGGGCAAGCACACTTTCGCAGTTCCCGCCGGAAATGCAGTCTAGTTATTGTTATTGTTGTTGTTGTTCTTCTTCTTTTTCTTATCCTTCTGCTTCTTATTATTATTATCATTGTGTGTGTGTGTGTGTGTGTGTGTGTGTGTACATGTACTCACGTGGAGAAGGCAGAGTAATCTTTTTTTTAAATAGCCACGCCATTTCTCCCTGTGTCACAGAGTAAAATGAGAAATGGTGAATATCAAAGCAGATTACTCTAACAACTTTTTTTTTTCAATTTAAGACCTGTTAATTACATCAAAAAGTTTGTGTTTGTGTGTGTCAGTGTTTACATTACCAGCCACAAAAAGAAAATGACCGGTATCATGTGTAGTTGCCCAGCAGAAACGAACAAACAAACAAAAACACGGACAGAATGTCTGGAGAAAAAAATGCTAAATTCTGGATCTGATCTACCTGATCACTTCTGAATGTAAATGAGGATGTAAATTCTTCATGACAAGGGTTTACATGTAAATGAGGATGGGGTTCTTCATGATAAGGGTTTACATGTAAATGAGGATGGGGTTCTTCATGATAAGGCTAAACAAATCCTGAGACGGGTAATTGGAGATTGGTTCAGATTGATTAAGTCATCCAAGAATGACTGCATGACTCACCTGCATGCCCCCACTAAACACCTCCTCTTCCTCACCTGCCCCCTCAACACCTCCACCTCCTCTTCCTCACCTGCCCCCTCAACACCTCCACCTCCTCTTCCTCACCTGCCCCCTCAACACCTCCACTTCCTCTTGCTCACCTGCCCCCCCCAACACCTCATCCTCACCTGTGTGTGTGTGCATGTGTAGGCTGATGTGTTACTAAAGGAGGCTACTTAAAGCAGAACAAATATGTTCACTTTATATACCTTCACATCAACAATATTTTACTCAAACACAAACACACACACACACACAATTAGAAAAATAGCTCTTCAAGAGGTCATCATCAGTTGGGCAAGGTTCTATAAGTAGGTGTATTTTACTATTAAGTTAACTCAGGCATTTTATACAAATCAACATATACTTATTAACCACATCTAGATTTGGCTGTGCAGAAAAGCTAGGCTATTATGATAACATTGTTGTCTTTAGAAGTATTGCCAAGGTATTATATATTGTATATTATACGAAAGCTGCATTTCACATAGAAGAACTTTATGAGGAGAGGATGTTTACATCACTGCCTACTCTGCTATATGCCTACTCTGCTATATGCTTATCAGCAGCTTGCAGAAACAGTTTGACTTTCATAGACAGGAAGTGGTGACTGACACAAAGCAGCGTGTGGTTTAGTGTGGGTGCAGGATTGGATAAGTGCTCGTGGGAACAAAACACATAAAATGGGCCAATATTGGTTTGTGACCATGTTTAATGGTTGTACTATTTGTACAGGGAACGCACACACTCTCTCCCATGTTGAACGCTGAACAACACACATAGTTATTCCGATTTCCCTTTAATGCAAACATTCATAAAGCTTAATGAAAATAGGAATTCTTCTATCAACCAAGGTGAAGTTCAGTCTCGTATCTAACACTATTTAAAAAAACACACAGCTCAGCATTTCAGTGGGGCAAATTCTAGCTACCTTATTATATATATATTTTACATTATACGAAAGCTGCATTTCACATAAGAGAGCTTATTGCTATTGTTGTATGTGTCCTACTTTGTACACAACTATTAGCACACACTGATGCTACTAAAGGGTCCTGCTAGTCTGTAGGCCACTGTTAGGGCCCTGCTAGGGCTTAATGGGCTGTCTGGGCTTATGGCTGGCGTCCCTCTGTCTGTCCACTGCTGATGGCTCTTCCTTACATGCTGACCTGCACTCTGAACATTCCTGGTGTGTCTCACTCACTGACTTTTCTCATCACTTCATTCACGTAATCAATTAGTAAACATTTAGTATAAAATACTTTTGGTGTGGTCTCCTTTCCACATCATTCCACCTTTGAGCTAGGCGCCCCCTAATGGCGAATGTGAACATGACAAACAGGTTTGTGTCACTTCAAGCATATCTATGAGATATATATTTCTGACAATGAAGATCAAAGACTCACAACAAAATGACCACCATGCTGTTATCAAACACATTAACATACCATGATTACTTTGAATGAATGAATTAATAATAATATACATATATATATATATATATATATATATATATATATATATATATAATAATAACAATAATAATATATATTAAATAATAATAATAATCATAATTATAATAATAATAATAATAATAATAATAATAAAACATTGATCCACAGGTGAATGTGGTTGAGCTGTAGAACTGACTTTCCTTAACTCAGTTCTACAGCTAGGATGAAGATCTTGGTATCAAGACAAACTAGATGACCTAACACAGTCATTGGTTTTATACTTGACATGATGGCAAGAGGACCAGGGCTCAATACCACTCACAATCAACAATAATCATTGCAACACAAGCTAGGTCTGAGCAGAATGCAAATTAGGTTTGTGCAGGAAAAAAACAAACAGAAACTAGGACCGTAAATGATACCATTGTTGTCTTTACAACCTTCTCACTTCTTCTGTCATAGCCTACATATTGATAATTTTGTTCATGCACAAATGGAAAGAACACTGTATTAGAGAGGTTATTAGTTGTGTTTGTCCTACCTTTATGAGAAGAGGAGCTCTGCGTTTATATCTCAGTGTAGGCTACTGGATCTGATCATCAGCAAGCTTGCAAAAAGAGTTTGACTTTCACAGAAAGGCTTGCAAAATGAGTTTGACTTTCACAGAAAGGCTTGCAAAATGAGTTTGACTTTCACAGGAAATGATGGCTGGCATGAAACAGCGTGTTGTTTAGTGTTTGTACCGGACATAAGATGTGAACATAAGATGAGCTAGTAGGCCTGTGGGTTTGTGACAGTGTTTTATGGCTGTGATATGTTAACAGGGAACACACATTGTTTTCCCCATGTTGAATACACATACAGTATAATTGTCTTTCCAATGTCCCTGTTCATTAGAATAATCACTAAGCTTTATAAAAATAAGAATTCTTAAATCAACCAAGCAAAAAGGTCTATTCTACTAAAACATTGAATCCCTAAAACCATGAGTGAAAACACAGCTCAGCATTTCAGTGGTTCTAGCTACCTGACACAGCTATTAGTTTACACGGATGCTACTACTGTAAGGGTCCTGCCTGACACAATTAGCACACACTGATGCCACTACTGTAAAGGCCCTGCCTGACACAACTATTAGTTTACACTGATGCCACTACTGTAAAGGCCCTACCTGACACAACTATTAGTTTACACTGATGCTACTATTGTAAAGGCCCTACCTGACACAACTATTAGTTTACACTGTGGCTGACACTGATGCTTGTCTGTGCTGGGTCTCTCACGCCTACTTTTGCTAATGGCATTTGCTCTGGGCTCTTGTGTGTCTTTCCATCTGATGGCCTGTAGGTGGGGGTGTGGACGTAGAGCTCTCAGAGGAGGGCTGTATGAGCTTATGGCTGGCAGTCATTCAAATGAGGTGCTGCTAGTTTGAAGCCTGGGGATGAACCATACAGTGCACAGAGGTTACTAATGGAGACTGCTAATGGAGTACTAATGGAGAGAATGTACTGTACATGGAGAGAAGATGCAAATCAATGAAATATATTGATGATGATGACATCTGTGAAATAGATTGATTCAGTGGGTGCTTTAATCACCCATTACATTCATTGATGTGTCAGTTTGGATTTGGCTTCTTTAGAGCAAATACCCAGACAACTTAGAATGAGAAGAAATAATAATGAACAATCATTGTAAAAAGATAATAATGAACAATCACTGTAAAAAGGCTGATTTATTTCAACTAATCCAGAGGTAATAACTAACACCTTGCATACTGTATGTGACCCTGCAAGGTGAAACCAGTCGCTTTGCGCATGGTGCTATTTTGAGAAAATCCACGATAAACAAACATACGGGTTATAACGGCAAATTTGGATGCGGTTATCTTAGCGATACTTGCAATACCCTCAATATACATATTGTTGGAAAGCTTAGTTTATGGCCATTCATGATATGAGCACAATAACTTAAATTTCTAAATTTTACCAAAGCGACTGGTTTCGCCTTGCAGGGTCACATATTATGTTAAACAGATTATATGCCCTTTAAAAATCTGTGGGTTAATGCTTAAAATGGTTTGTCCTGGTTAAATGAATATTTAAATAATTAAGTAATAAAACTAGTGAAATCAGTTATTATGTAAAGTGTGTGTGTGTGTGTGTGTGTGTGTGTGTGTGTATGCGCGTGTGCATGTGAGTGTGTGTGTGTCTGTGTGTGTGTCTGTGTGTGTGTGCATGGGAGAGACAGAGAGAGGTAGTATCAGATCAATAAGAGGAATGATAGTACAGTATATATTTTTAAATGGGACTTTCAGTCTTGTATTTTCATCTCTGCCACGTGGTCGTTAGCTGGGTTCAGGATGTGTGTCAGTGCAGACAGCAGCAGCACGTCCACTTCACCAGTTTTATCTGCCACGTGATCGTTAGCTGGGTTCAGGATGTGTTTCAGTGCAGACAGCAGCAGCACGTCCATGTCCTTGTTCAGATCAATCTCCTCATGGTAGCACTTCACTGGGAAGATGCAGTTTAGGGGAACTCCTGTGTTATAACTACAGTGTTTCATCTGCAGACACACACACACACACACACACAGTGTTTCATCACACATACCACACAAGCACACACACACACACACATGTTTCATCTGCACACACACACACTAATCACACACACACTGCATGATATTTCATCTGCAGACACCACACACACACAATGTTAAGCACAGTGTTTCACATGTTGTACTATTTAAATCAAAAAAATCATTTCATGTTGTAAACTTAAATGAGATAAAATCATTTCATAAACTGCCTTTTCTTGCCCTTTTCTTGCCCCACCCCGCTCTCTCTCGAACCCGCTGCCCCTTCTCTGCATACATTAAATAAAACATTAACAATTTTTTAAGGATTGTAATTGCCACATAGAAGCATTGCATAGAAGACAGCGGGCTAAATTGCTATTAAATCTGCTTAGCATTGTGACCATGCTGCGCAAATTTGTTCAAAACTGCTGCATTCAAGATAACTCTGCTTAGGTCTTATAACAACATAGTACATTGGAGAGACTAAACTAAGTTATGCAATCAAGCCGTATCGCTAAGCGAACGTTAGAATACTGTTTGGATGTCGAGCTTAACATGCTCGTGCAGGGCTCTACTCATTTTTTATCTCTGACACTGAATCACCAACATAACATCCTTAGGGAACATTTTACTGGAGTTATCAAGCAGGCAATTTCTTGAATTTCCCCTTGGGGATCAATAAAGTATCTATCTATCTCTATCTATCTGAATATTTGCAATATTTTCCCGATGTAAATGGAATTCCAAGACTCAAAAGTGCTTATCCCAAGGAGAAGTACTGTACGAACCTTTATTTTAACTAACTACGTAGAAAACATGAATTGCATTCACACATATCATAACTGTGTTCAAACTGCAAGGGTTCTCTCACAAATGTCTTAAAGTGACAGGCACTCAATTAGATCTACACGCTTCTCATGATCATCGGCGGACACTCGAGGTTGAGTATGTCGGTCCTCCTTCTTGGTCCTTATGGGTCTTCAGGTGGGCGAAGAGGCCAATCCTGGACCCGCATATTTTGGGGCAATGTGGGCATGGGTGGGCAGTAGTGCATGTGGGTTTGGGTGTGCAGTAGCGCGTGTGGGTTTGGGTGGGCAGTAGCGCGTGTGGGTTTGGGTGTGCAGTAGCGCGTGTGGGTTTGGGTGGGCAGTAGCGCGTGTGGGTTTGGGTGGGCAGTAGCGCTTGTGGGTTTGGGTGGGCAGTAGCGCGTGTGGGCATGGGTGGGCAGTAGCGCTTGTGGGTTTGGGTGGGCAGTAGCGCTTGTGGGTTTGGTGGCCAGTAGCGCGTGTGGGCATGGGTGGGCAGTAGCGCTTCTGGGTTTGGGTGGAGCTTTTTTGGTGGAAGCGATTTCCTTTCTGCGTCTGTGTTTGTCTTCTGCAGCACTACGGAGGTCGTCGTTATACTGTGCAGCTCCATCTCGGACAAGTTGTCTCCAGGCTGCCCTGTTAGTTGCTGTGGCCTCCCAGGTATTGAGGCCTATGTGGAACTTCTTGAGTTTGTTTTGATGTTGTCTTTGTACCTTTTCTTTTGGCCACCTGGGGCACGCTTTCCTTGGACAAGCTGTGAGTAGAGGACTTGTTTGGGGAGGCGAGAGTCAGGCATTCGAATCACGTGGCCAATCCATCTGAGCTGGTGTTGGGCGATGATGGCAGTGATGGTGGAGGTGCCAGCCTCCTCCAGGACGCTGGTGTTGGACACAATCTATCACACTCAAAATAGGCGATCACATCTTACAAAAATGATCATTACTGATTGGGTGCTGCTGGACAATTTGGGTCCTGTGACATCAAATATTTTTGGGCCTCTGAAATGCTAAGGGGGTCTGGGGGCACGGTGACTTCTCGTGTATTTTGTGGAAACTAATTGATTGACTTAAATCACTTGATGAAACTGGCTTCGAGCCTGCATCACTTGCTAGTGAAGCCTACTTGTTGCATAAGCAGGCTACTCTGGTGATTCTGTCTTGTCTGCTTTGGTTCATTGTTGGTATTTGTTGATAGAGAACCAATCATGAGTCATCACCTATCTGGGACGCCACCACTGTTGAGCCTTCTGGAGATGTTGTTGGCTTAACCTGTTGAGGAGTGAATTATTTTCCTGGTTCCTTCTAGAATTCTATTCTACAGTCTATGGGGAAAATCTCTGAGGGTAATTGTCGCATCATAATATGGAACTCTCGGACTGCGAACATTCTAATCACATATTTGTGACCGTACTCCTCAACAGGTAAATTCAGTGAAAACACCAATGAAGGAAAGTGCCTGCTTGATAATTCCAGTGAAATGTTCCCTAAGGCTGTTATGTTGGTGATTTTGTTTTTGCCAGTAAATAAGCTTTGTTGTTGATTGGCCACTGTGTTTGAAATACCCTACCTATAACATTAGGAATGTATCGCTTGAGTGTATGTTTGAGATATTAGTTCCACAATGGAGTACAACTGTACTGTATTTTAACCTTGAAGGGAAGCAGATTTGTTCTGAGAACAAAATATACTTTGTGTACATGCATGTGTAATAAAAACACATGTGCAACAATTATTGGCACATTAGTAACTCACTATACCTTTAATAAATAAACAAGTATGTTTTACACCTATTTTTAGCGTCTCCTTCAGCTGTTTGTATGTAATAATGTAAGAAATGTGCACCTTCTCACGGATCATTTTGCTTCTGTAGACCATTTTAATGTTGTTGTGGACCTCTGGGCATGCCTCATCCACTTTTGATAGGATGATAATTTGAGGGATGCCTGAAACAGAAACCAGAAACATTACCTTTCCAATTGTGGGGGGGGGGGGGGGGGGTTTCTTATTTAGGGTGATTTCCCTGACTCAGGTAACTGTCCCAAGCAGGAAGGTGAGTTTTATAAGAAAGCTATTAATGTGCTTTATCAAAGCTTACACGTCAATATGAAATTGATGTGTGAGCTTTTGATAAAAGCTAATTGGTTGTTGTGTAACACTTGCCCATCTTGCTGGCACGTTCTCTGACGTCTTTGATCTTGTTGATGAAGGCTTCGTCCTTTTCCTGCATGGCATGTTGTGATATGTTCTTGCTGTCAGCACACCAGAGGACACTGTCTGCTGGAATGATGCTGACCAGACAGTGAACCCTGTCACTCAGACTTGGATCTTTGTTGTGACTTTTGTCGCCCTCTGCACATGGGTTTATTGGGTTGAACTTTCCAAGGGAGTAAGAAAGGTGACAAAGAGAAGTTAGTAGTTAGTAGTAGTTAGTTAGTCCTGTAGTTAGTAGCAAGCATTTCGTTTAAAAGAACACACCAACATTTTGGCCCATTAGCTTATTCAATGTCTCCCACGGAATAACATCCCCTGTAAATAACATTCCCTGTCATCTCTTCGTTCAGTCTATCAAGAAAAAGGTGTTGCATGTATTCATTTGTTGCACTGCTGTTTTGTTATTGTACAATTCTTGGTTAATAGTGGACACACATATAGAAGTGAAGTGTATGTGTGTATTACCATATAACCGTCTTTAATGTGATCCTCCAATATTTTCATGAGGTCATCTATTTGCACCCCTTCAAATTCTCCTCTTTCCAGGCCCATGACATCACTGAAGACAAATGGTAAGTAGGATCCGTATTCTCCAGCTTTCATTTTGTGGGTTTTATACTGAAAATTATGATAAATATTCTCATTAATTTACACTAATTCATAACAATCACAAATTATGCTGCTACAATTAACCATATATTTAAAAAATTAAAATTATTAACGCCATCAAGGAACTGCACAAGGCTCCATGCATTTGACTTGTAATTGACGTTTTCATTTAAATAAGTGCACTATGTTGTCTATCCAGTATATGTGTTTAATTTGCTAGGGATCAACACACATTTCGATTCTGCGTTCTACTGTGTACAATGTTCTATTCACTGCACAATCTGTGTGATTGCTTGCAAATTATCTTTATTCATTTTTTAAACATATCAATCATCTTGAGCAGCAGCAGCAGCAACCTTCTTTTATTCAGTTATTTACCATATCAATTAACTTTCTTAGACTTGTCACATATATTCAACGAGGTGCCGTGAACGTTACTCACAATCTTTGTGAAGCTGTGGCCGGCCGATGCTTCTGCTATGGCTCCACTGGTCATTCGCCCCTGAAAGATGCTGTCTATGGAGTTGATGAAGCTGGACTTCCCTGCTCCCACTGGACCATGGACCAGGATATGGAGATGCTTCACATCTGGAGTGCTGATTTGAAATCTCTTTAAATGGTCTATCATCTCATCCTTTGTGCTGTGTATTTAAACATTGATGGGTCTGATGAATATTGTGGATGAACACTCACTGAATAATAAGAATACTAATAAATAAAATCTGAATCTGAATATCATGTGAAACTTTAGAGATTGCTTAAGTTAAAGAAACCCTATGCAACAATTTCAGCAAAAATGACCTTAATTATGCAGGTTGAGAGTCGTTCTGATGGTTCTACAACACTTTCCAATCGCACCTCAAAAATGTAGTCAGATTGTAGTTTCTAAGAAAACTGCAAAACGGACGCCGACTTGGCTTTGTTGCTGTTGAAATTGTAAGTAGCCTACCCTTGGGTGAACTTCGTTTTGTAATGTGGTTTGATAGTCTCTTGAACAATGTGTTGCTCGACCGTTTTATTGTGAGCCATGTATGTGTTTAGCTTGGTTTCTTGATGGCTAGTTCGCGCTAGGGTTTAGCGTAGCAGTCACTTGCTACCGAAGCTGCAGGGGGAGCTATGCTGTGAAAAATGCGAGCCCAAATCCAGCGAAAACCCAGAAATAGCGAAGGAAAGGAATGACCAGACTTGCATAGGGTTTCTTTAAAGAGCAACATGCAGGTTGGACACCCCTATAAATCATAGTGTAGAAAAAGGATGAAGGAACTAGATTCTCAGAAAGAAAAATATGTAACTATGCCAGAAACAACATTTTTCGAGAAAATTGTGAGAAAAAAACTTCCGCGATGCCCAATTAAGACTCACAGGAAAGCTGTGGATAAACCACTAAGGGACTGTTCGTTATTTATAAACGGGGCCACCAGAGGAATTTTAAGTGCTTCAATCAAAAGTTGCATGACCCTCCCCTGCCTGCAAGTAAATTTTCAACGACCCTCCAGCAGTTTTTTCAAAAAAGACATGAGCCAATTGTCGATATCTTCCGCCCACGCTTTTAAGCGCTATGAAAACACATTGACTAAGGCTACCGTTCTAAAATCAACCTCTGCTTTCTGATCTTACACATTACACTTTACCAAGATGGTGGCCATTTCAGTAGATTTACTAACTAACATTGTTGTGGAAACACAATAAGCATGGAAACTAAATGCACACTTCCTGCAACTGCATTAGCCTACTTGAAATAAGTTACTCCTCTAGTAAGTATTCACATGAAATAAAACAATAAAACATTGAGACCATTCAACAAAGCACACTGGGTAATAACAAATTCAACACATGAACTTGTTGCTATGGACTCGTCTCTAGGCTTCCTCAGTCATTGTAAAGCAATGTAAAATTTCTCAGACGAGCGTCAATTTGGGAGCTTGCTACACCTTCCTTCTCAAATGACTTGAAAAGGCCGTTTGCACAATTTCACAAATAATCACAGGGACTGAAAAATACCTAACATGCCAACTTTTTCCGGGTTTATCATTTTAACTTTTCCCCGCTGTCTTGCCGTTTTAATATTTTCCCGTAGAATATCCCATATTACTGTAATACTCTCATAACATTAGTCCTGCATTCTGGCCTGTCTCTGTGTTGTCAGAGCCCGTCTACGGAGAGCCTTGCCACTCTGTATTCCCATTGTACCGAATTTTGGATGCAGTTCCACCAGAGTTCCACTGGGGGCGATCGCCATGAGTGCAGAATGAGAGTCAATGGAGCTAGACGGCTAAATTTGTCTCTTTCACCTGATTGTCGTTGACAAATCTCAGATTTGATTGTAGTTTGTATAACTTCAACATGGGTTATAGGTCAAAAGTTGAATGAACGAGTACTTATGTCCTTTTGATTTCTTACAGGTTGGGTCGTTGTTGCACATAACACACTAGCATTGTGCTAATGAATGACGCCATTGACACATTTGAAAATGCTTTTAGAACAATTAAGTGACTTTAAAAAATATAATACTCAACCAAGTGTATTTTCTTTGCCTCCCCTTTTCGAATACAATACTCAAATTACTTTAAAAAGAATTATATCCCGAGAAAAGTGGATTTTGAGGGGTACAGCTCCATAGACCTCCATGCATTCTGCACTTTCGTGGGCGGAGCGCTCCTCATGTGGAACCACAGAAGGAACTGCAACCAGTTCAGAAACCGGAAGTTTTCCTAGAGTGGCAGTTCTCCCCTTATTAGACAATAGGCGTGTTCGACTTGAGGCAGATCTGTGCAGATCTGACTTGATGTGATGCATGCTGGGTTGAACACAATGCATATTGGGATGGACGCAATGCTTGCTGGTTAGAAATTCTGTCCGACTTCTGTCAGCCGTGGAGGGACTTACCACCGTGACACCATGTCACATGACCTTAAAATATCGTGGGAGTCTTAGCCTGCAGACAGATCTTGCAGTTGTCTTCCACTGTAGCCTGTCTGTCCGGGATGAGCTGCCCTCTGTTGTAGCTCCTCCCGGCTAGCCTCTGAAGATCACGTTTACGTAGAAAGCCAGACCAAGTCAGACTCAGTCCAAGTCGAACAAGCCTATTCTCTGGTGTTGTCCTGTTGTTACCCCTTAGCCTCGTGAGAGGTTTCACTCGCAGATCAGTCTGGCAACTTTTCGTTAAAGAGAATTTGGAGCAGTTCACCAAACAAACGTCCAATCAGCGTTGGCTTTGAGGCGGGTTGAGGTGTGACGCAACGAACAACATGACGGCATCCACAGATGAGATGAGCATAGCTATCGCGCAAGTTTTATTCAAATTAGAAAGTATTCCTGGGTAAGCTGTGAAGCTATGAGTCTCAGCCATGCAGCTGGGAGGAATAAACGACACAGACATCCTCCACGGCCGATTCCAGTTCATAACGGAGGAATATACTTTCTTCAGAAGTGTTGGGTCTACCGTAAAAACTTGATGGGAATTGTCGTTGATTAGGTTCATGTCACATACAAATGGTAAGTTAAAACATCTTAACGTTAGTTACGTTACCTAACTTAATTGTATGTTAAACGAAGGCATTAGAAGAACACTTTGTTCATCTAATTGGTTGATTTGGCCCTTCGATAACCACCAAAGGTGGTGATAGACAGATGGCTTATCCAATCAGCTAACCAGTATTTCCGCCCCTTCCCAAAAGTTCTTCAATGAAAAGTTCCCAGATGAGCAAATCCATCTGGCGGAGTCAGGTTAGTTACCCCTTGCCCTTACAGTGAAACAGATGTATTCAAATAATCGTTTTGCTTGCTTGAATGGGAACTCAGAGTGATGTTAACCTAGGCCTATTTAAGTTAACGACGTGGTTGTCGTGAGAGCACGATTCATTGACGCTTGCAGTGTTCGGCCGTAGGCTAGGCTATGGGTGCATTCAGGGCACCTCGGAATGACAAGGACCGCCCCCATGGCTACTTTGTTTTTCCGACAGCAAGTGTTCATGTGCTTTGCCATCAGAATGTGTGACAAACACGGATGCCACAACAAAGGTTAAAACATACACTCACTAATCCTAAACAAACAACTGTATTTGCTTAAAATATAGTGTAAGATGCTCGTGAAAGAATGATATGCAGCTTTCAAGTGACAAAAACGGCAAATTCCCAAGTTCACATTAAAACTGTTGGACATGAAAGGCCACATGGACTACAAACGAACTACAACGTGACAACAAAAGTGATGACGAGCGCCTAACTGGGCAACTCTGTTAGCAAAATCTAGCCCCAGTTTCCGACCTCTGACTCACACATTAAGTGACGTGAATGACGCGGAATGATGATGTTTTCACTCTGAGAAAGGTTTTTCCGAAGCCCATAAACGCTAGGTAAGTCTACGTGCGCACCTGCCAGGCTACTCAGCTACGATTAGACAAAGAATTCCCCGTGTATTCACTCCAAGTTGGCCTACCATAACTTACCAACTCTACACTGTAGACCATAAACTGGCTATTTATTTGACCAATGTATTTGTTCAACTTTATGAAGCAGAATTACGCACTGCTACTTGGAACGTAACACATTTTTGTTGGCAGGAGAGAGAATGACAGCGATTAACAAATTGCACTTGTTGCTGGTTACCAATAAATGGGGCCTACTATATATTTTTTTTGCAAACAACAAAAACAGAAAGGATGGAGACAGCAAAGCTAGAGATGGGCAGGAACAAAGTCAATTGGTAGAAATGCTTGTCAAAACGTTAGGAGCTGGATGTGTGGATGAATGAAGCACAAGTATGCTTTATGTTAAGCATGCACACTGTTTAAAGTTAGTCTACAAGTAAACCAAAGTTAAATTTAGCTTTTTTAGGGCTGGATAAAGTTGACCAAATGGATATAGGCTGTGAATAAAGTAGGCTACTTTGTTGCTCCAACCCTTCCAACGTTAATGGGGACGAATGTTGACTTTTTCCGTATTTTGCGTGAGAAACCCGGGAAATCTCCCTTATTTTCATTGTTCAATGTTGACAGAGCTATGGAACGAAAGAGAACGTTATATGGCGACAGAAATCAACAATCAAACAAGCCACTTTGATTTTTTGCTGTTTTCATTAATACAAAAGATGGGTGACCCCCCCTCCTAGACAAAAAAAAGTTAGGTGACCCTCCCCTCAACAAAGAATAAAAAGACATGACTCCCCTATTTTCCTCCGGTGGCCCCGTTTATAGAGCGTCACAGTCCCGCCCCTCCTCCGAGAGAGCTTAGTTTCCGGAAGTAAATTTCCCATTCATTTCTCCCATTGACGTTTTGGAAAAATCCGTATCTAAAGAGTTTTAGAGCATGTCTTAGGCTAATCAGCTACGGAGTAACTCATAAGCATACAACATATCATTTCGAGTGAAAAAACAAAGAGAAAGTCCAAAAAAAGTCAAAGGTACAAGACTGTGTACATATTGTCATTTCCGAGCGAAGGAACTACTCATCCCATAAACCACCGCGCCTCACTGAATAATATATAAGCAATGCACGAACCAGCGCGATATCATTTCCAACTGGGCGGCGACAGCATGCGAACCCTTTCCTCCAAACAGTGATTTTTATATAGTGAATGTGCAGTTAATAGCAGTTATTTCAGGAGTAATCGTGCAAATAATTGTGTTTTGGTATTGAATGTTATATTTACCATCGTGCATTTTATATTGTGTGTGTGTGTGAAAGCGGTTAACGTTAGCAACATTGTGCAGTGCTTCATATCTGACTGCCATCCTGATGCATGGACCGGTGCATGGTCTGCTCTTGGACCACCATATTCAGTTTGCTGTGAATTATTACGCAAAATGTTTATTAAATGTACGAAGAAGTATTTCTAGGTTAATGATTGATGATATGACTCGTACAGTATGAAGGCTACAGTAGCCTAGCTAATGTTAACTAGCATTACCAACCTCCCTGCAAAACTCACCACACAACTTTGTAGGTCTTGTCCCTCATGCTGGCCCTTACAAAACCCACAAGCTAACCCTCGGACACACAACAGTCAATAATGTGACCTGATTTAAAGTGTTTTTCACCCCTTTGTACACTCTTGATTTCGTCCTTGAAACAGTGAAATATTCACGGGGGCATGGACGGTTTGCTAACCATTTTACTACAGTGTCTAGCTGCTAGCCGGTGGTAGCATTCAGCTTGCATGTGCTATCAGCTAGCTAGTTAGTTCAAAAGTTGAAGTATTTAATGAGATACAGGGCTTTTTATGCCTCGACTAAGTTGATGTGTCCTATAAACAACAATTAATGTTCATAGAAACAACAAGGTCACTAAAACATTATATTAATGTTAGCAGCATTATAATGACATTCTAATGTCTGAAAGGCTAATGATTAGCCTACCGGCTACCTGAAAAGTTAAGTGTTTAAACTAGCATTCAGTGTTCTACTTGATGGTGTATTGGCCCTGACTAAGTTCGTGTGATATATAAACCGCAATCCTTGTTGATACAAGTACCAATGTTCGTCTAGAAAGTTTTTATTCACATTAAAGATTTTCGCCATAGGCAGTAAAAGACTCCGCCATCTTTGTCAATAATTTTCGCTGATAAAGTTTAAACTATGATCATAACGGCCTTTCCACCAATCAGAGGCATCACTGTGGGATTGTGGGATTGTTCAGGATTGTGGGTAATGAAGTACTTATCCAAGACATCGCGATTAAAAGACATTTATTTCAAAACAAGGTTAGTGCCCCTTGAATTTTCGCCCTCTATATGACCATATACAATCGCTTAGTACAGCCGTAGCTGGTTTTGAGTCTACCATGTGCAGTTAAGTTTTTATGGCTTATACCCGAATTGTCAATGGAGAAATTTCATTGAATTCTTACTTCCGGAAACTCCTGTGGGCGGGACTGTGATGCTCTATAAATAACGAACAGTCCCTAACCGGAAGTGAGGCAACAGAGGGCAGTCTGTTCAAGTTGAATGTATCCTCACACAGACTCAGAGGAGATAGTAAACAAACGCTTCTAAAACAGATAGTTCTGGTCCTTGATTGTGATTGGCTGAATCATGTTTAATGCCCTTGTAAACTCCTGCAGAATCTAGACACAGCCAACACATTGACCGCATTTTCTCTATATTAGGCTACTGCAGCACCACAAATAGAGTAGCCTACTGAAGTGTGATGTTCTGTTTCCATGATGGCAGTTTCATTGGATCTAAACACAATTTGGCATCTATGGCCTCAATTGCATTGAATGTAGACATGTGCCATCATTTCTACCTAATAAATTGTTTTAAATGTAGGCTAGCCGTTTAAATGTGTTTTACCTGCTAGGCAGCAGCTTAGCAACAAAACATGGATTCCCTGCCATGTGTAATAGCAAGAAACAAAATCCCCAGTGGACATTTCACGCCTTATCAAAAAGTCTGGCGGCTGTCAAGAGTGATGTTTTTTGCCTCAAAAGTAAAGCAAAGACATGTCCATGAATTTAAGGATTTTAACTGCATGCTGTTTAAGCTAAATGCTGGTTTCTTTTACAGAGGATACCCATGCTAAAATAAAACTTAAAAATAAAAGTAAAATAAAAAAATTATACTAACGTCACATAAATATTGTAATTTCTTTGAATAGATTATTTCTTGGCAGAAGAATGATTATCTATGAATAAGTCGTTTCTCGTTGTGTGCCTTTTTTATGAAATATTGCCAGATATATGTAGTAACCATTTTAGAAAAGCAATAAGCTGCTCGAGTCCATAGGTTGCAATGATTTTATGACAGCTAAGGGGGGGTTTAGCACGCTCTGCTAGTGCGTTGTGCCTAACAATGGTCCTTATCTGTTCTAAGATCAGTGTAACCTACGGCCTCTCAGGGCTTATTGCTTAAGCTTATAACGGGCCACAGCCCTATAATTATGAGCCTCCTATGCAAGATAAGAGGCCAGGGAGAGAATAGGGGAAGCAAGAGGAGATGTGGTGTCAGAGAACCAGTGGCGAGTTGGGCAGAGAGAGTATTGGATTCAGAACTTGTTATTCTTATATTCACAAGTGCTTTATGTCCTGATGCCTCTAAATCGGTTAATAATCTGAAAAAGGTGGTACACCAATCTGAGGTGGAGATCCATAAAAATATTATTTTTGGCTTACTAGCTCTTGTTCTGATTGTCATGATGGTTTGCTCTTTGATTTACTGTGGGTGCTATTGTACACCAATCATGTGTAGCTATTTTTCATGAGTTTCACGAAATCAGTCTAATCGTGTACCTCCTTATTTGGGTCTGACTAACTTTGATGAAACCATTTTAGAATCATTTTTATTTTGTGCATTTCCCAGTGGCAGTATCTGATGAAATGTTCCAGCCATAAAGGCTGAAAAATGGGGACTGAGAGAAAGTGGAGTAGAACATAATGTCCAATATTCCAATATGTTATTACCATCACCAGGTTAAAGTCCAACAGCAACGTCACAAGTATGATTGATGGTATATATCACGACTCTACAGCCGACCTCAGAGACAGAAAGTCTTGAGGTCTCGCGATGTAACAAATTGCTTTGCTGCAGAACACACATACAAATCAGGCACTGGCTAGGACAAGGTAGCGCTGGAGTTTCTCAGACATTTGTCATGGCAGAGCCAGCAAAAAGAAGCAGAAAGCGAGTAAACCGTTGTCAGAGGAACAGGGGAAGAGGAAAACGAGGAATTTGAGGATATTTGAAAGTAAACTTACTCCCAGTCCAGTGTCCTCCAGGGTTCTGGCAGCACTGGGAAACAAATGAATAATACTAATGAATAAATTAACTAATGAATCAGAGAACACCAAAAACTTATCAGAACACAAATCAAACGTATAGTAAGTTTGATAGCCAGACATTGTGCTTTATGCCTTTATGACGGAAAATTATAACCTGGACACAGTCTTGGGGAAATCTTGGAAAGGTCCTAAATGTAAGGCTGATTATGGTTGCTGAATCCACTAAGGGGTGCTGGTGATTTAACAAGAAGAGTGTCCTTACGTGGAAAAGAGACAGGAGGACGAGGAGGGTGCTCCTTGGATTCTGATCCTCCCATGGCTGTTTCTGGGGGGGGTGAGATCATCTGGCATGGAATGTTTTGTTCTCATTTTGATCACAGACATCAAAGACATTCCAAAACATATCAAACATGTTTCATACACTGGTAGCACCACTTCACCACTTCTCATCTGTGAACCTGTGGGCAATCTTCATACTGAGGCCCAAATTTGTAATCCTTGAGCCCTTTTATTTTATGCACCGTAAATGATAGAGATTGTCATCCTCAGCTCCTGTGCCAGGTTGCCCCAACTGCCAAAAGGTTTTGGAGTAGTGTGAGGGTCAGTTTGGTACATTTGGATTTATAACTTGTCTTGTCTATGTTAGCAACTTACATGGTCGGAACTATGTGAGTACGAAACAACTGTTTCCCAAAATGATAGTTTGAACTATAGTGGTGCAACTTACACAATCCGCTGCATCGTTAAGCTACACATACAGAAATGTGAGGTTTCTGGCAAACAGTTGTGGTTAACGTTTGGCAATGTTCCAGCAAATTTGTAGCAATGTCATATGCAATTGAGGTTTGTCACCCGAAGATCAATGAAAGTTTGCAAGTGTGGCAGCAAATCACACAGACACACATACACTTAAATACACATAGAAACTCATGCTATGTGTATGTAAGTGTGTGTGTGTGTGTGTGTGTGTGTGTGTGTGTGTGTATGTGTGAGTATTTTTATGGAGAGAATATGCTGGACTGATCGCCGGTCATATTTTGTACTGCTATGTGGTACATCTACATGTGTTTTTTTTGTTTCTTTTACTATGATTTATCATAAAACATCATATAACTAATGAAAACATGATAAATTCATATATTGTTTTTCATATATAATTGTTATATTTTTTAACAATTTACACAATTAAATCTTGTTTTAACAATAGGAATATTTGTAACTTTGGTACCATTGAACTCTGTTACCATGACTTATGAAACATATATCTTAGAAGTACGTCAAAACAGTCACAAAATCGTTGGTCATATTATCGTAAACAAGTATAGAAACACTTCTGTGAGCTTTTTAATGTATATTTTGAGAACCACATGTTTGATGATGTTGACTTTTATGGTAAAAAATAATGCTAATTTTCTGTAATTCTGTAACCGAGCACTTTCTGGCTTTAAAATCAAATAGATTTAATTTAATCAACAGACCATTTTGTGTTACTATTTAAGTACATATAGGTACATACAAACTAATTTATTGTTCTTAAATTTTGGTTCATCAATTGCTGAGTGGCACCAAAAAATCTAGTCGGAATGTAACTCTGTTACCATGTGATCTTCCCCTGCTGTAAGATGCAGCCAAAACCTGTGGATTGGCAGGGCCACATCCTGTCTGAACTTAAAAGCCACACCAGACACCACTACAATCAGCAAGACATCACATGATACACAATCAGCTGCTTTACAATCAGGAGATCTCTTGAAGGAGTTCTGATCGGAATATATCGCCAAATTTCAGTTTTCTGCATTATTTAATCAGGATAAACCATGGAAAAATTGTTACTTAAAAAGAAAGTTTGTGACTGGTTTTCAACACATAAGATCACTTATGGCCAGGCCAAAACTGAACAATAACTGATTCTGCATCATATCCACATGCAATATCCAGGGTCCCCACTTACAAGTCAAATGTAAAATTTCATGACTTTTCCCTGAATTTCCCTTACGAAAAAAACTGAATTTCCATGACTTAGCCTCAATATAATGCCTAAGCCATTTTGTTGCTAATGCAAACAAGCAAACTAAAACCAAAATGCCACATTATCTGGGCAACCAGATTTTCTGTTCTACTGAACCTATGCCATTTTCGCTATGTTCTTTCTTTGAAAACGACAAATCAATTTCAAAAGGTCAAAATCACGAAATCGAAACATGTCCAGTCTTTTATCCATTTGTCTGGAGTATTAAAGGAAAGGTTTGCACTAGCATGGGCATATAAAGTTATTAACGTAATAGTTATTTGGCCTAATCTGTTCTGATTAGGCTACAATACTTTACTACTGTCAACCAGGGTGGCTTCAGACACTTTTTATTTTTTTTTTGGAATTTATTTACAACCCTGAAAAAAAATCAGAAAGTAGACTCTGACTGATGATTGCACTCAGGAAGCACTGCACCTACACAACGTTAGTTTCAGTTTTTTAAATAAAAAATGAAGACAATCTATTGTCAATAATTGCTTCAGTCACCGGAAAAGCACACTGCTTATCAATTCACAAAAAAACCTTCCTTTTCTATTAAAACTTTGGTATGGCATAGTATTTCACATTGTTAATTTGGTTTGTGTAGAACAGAAAATTGGTTGCTACTGAAAAGTGACATCACACTTTAATACTCTATTAAGAATCTGCAATAAATTGCTTAACATACAAAAATTTACCATTTCATGGAATTTCACTGAAACTTATTATTTGTTCACATTTGTATTATTTGTTTTCGTAGAAGGCTGTATGTTAATGATATCAGTCATCTGTATCTTACCTTTGTGAGGTGGAGAGTTCTCTGTGTTGTTATACTGGCAATCAACACTTCATTGGCATGTCTTTGGTATCCACTTCTTCTGAAACCTTTTCTTTTTGTCTCCAAAAACAGGATGCAGTGACTGCACAAATGTCAGCATGTCAGTTGTGGTTTGGAGCTCAGTTAAGGGATACACAGACACCGGAGCCCTTTTCAATTTGACATTATTTGCAGAGCAAGTACCGATTTAGACGAAGTACGGGGTTTTTAATTATGACCGCCACGCAGCGAAGCAGCGGTCATATAGGTTTAGTCAAGATTTTTTTTTTTTTTTTTTTTTTTTCGCATGTCCAAATTTCCGTCAAGGATTCCCGGGACACTGAAAGACCGAGGTACACGACACTTGGTGGGCATGTAACCCCACATGGATAGCATGGAACCATCGTTTTTCGTTTTGATCTGTAGCCCCCCGCTGGACTGGACCCCCCCGAAAGGAGGGTAGGGCAGACACAGTTTTCTGTGAATATCATTTTTAGGAGGACCATTTTTTTTTGTATGTTGATCTCAAGGGGCCATGTCAACTCATTCCATAACCACTCATTTCATGTATAGCCACCTAGTTAAACACAAAAAAAGTAAAAATGAGGTGTTGTAATCGAAGGTATCGATAGATATCTAGTGAAACATAACATAGTCAAACACTGCACCAAATTGGAAGTGTAAGATCATTATGACACCCTCTGAATGCACGCCAAGTTTTGTGGAATTCCGTTCATGGGGGGCCACACAATAAATTAATTTCTGTTACTATACACCAACTGGCCTGTAGGTGGCGGAGACAGTTTTCTGTGAATATCTCGAGAACCGTGGGGCCTAGGAGGTCCACCTTTTATGTATGTTGGTCTTAAGGGGCATGTCAACCCATCCCATTACCACTTATTTCATGTATAGCCACCTAGTTAAAAATTAAAAAGCAAAAATTAGATGTTTTCATCACAATATCTCTGGCTGACAAGGTCAAAACTGCACGAAATTAAAAGTGTAGGATCATTATGACACCCTCCTAATGCATGCCAAGTTTTGTGTACTTTCGTTCATGGGGGCCTTACAATAAAATAATTTATGTGTACATTTAGTGACGTACACCAACAAGGATTCCCGGACACTGAAAGACCGGGGTACACAAAAATTGGTGGGCATGTACCCCCACATGGATAGCATGGAACCGTCATTTTTCGTTTTTTGATCTGTAGGGCTGGAGGGATTCAAGGACTGGACTCCCCGAAAGGAGGGTAGGACAGACACAGTTCTCTGTGAATATCTTGAGAACTGTAGGGCCTAGGATGACCATTTTTTTTTTCCGTATGTTTGCCTCCAGGGTCATGTTAACCCATTTCATGTGCACACATGTGCACAAACAGATACACACACACACACACACAAATACATTCACAGTAATCATAATGTACATGATGACACATACTCACACAGTAGACATATGCATTACCCACAAAGATGCACACACACACACACACACACACACACACACACAGAAACACAACATATAAACATAAACATGTACACACACAAACACACACACACACATAAACATACACATGCACACAATTCAAGAATTTCTCAGAATTATGAACAGGCAAGATGGGGGTGGGGTTGTATAAAATGAATTTTACATGTGAAATCTATGAACTAATCATGTTTTGGTACTTGTTGTCTAGCAGATACCAGTGAAAATTGAGTGTGGATAATGCAATTTAGTGAGACAGTTAGAATCATATAGGCCTTTCAGCGTGATTTATTTTGGTGGAAAAAATGTGCTGGACTGGGCGGTGGTCATATTTTGTACCGCTCTGCGATACATCTAGTTAATAAATGTATACTCATCATATTTTGCCTTTTTCAACACAGTTTATGACAGTTAAGGAATTAAGGGTATGAGAAAAGGTTAGAGATCATTTTGCTTTAATACTGCAAGACACTTTTTAATCTGGACCGGTATAATGTTGTGCCAGGTGTAACATAGGGTCCATACTGTTATTTGTAGCTGCAGTGTTTGTGGACTCTCAACTGGTTTATAATAATGAGAATGTCGTAATTTTCAGTACAAAACCAACAAAATTAAAGATGGAGAATATGGATCCTACTTACGATTTGTCATCAGTGATGCCATGGGCCAGGAAAGAGGCGATTCCAATGGAGTGCAAACAGATGACCTGATAAAAATCTTGGAGGGTCACATCAAAGAAGGTTATAAGGTAAACACAACTACAGGCAATAGTTAATTAATGTCCAATCTATTAATGTCTCCCATATACATTTCCCCCGGCAATTTTCACCATCCAGGTTAAATTAATTTTCAATTTTCACCATCCAGGTTAAATTATTTTTAAATATTCACCATGCATGTTAAATGCAGAGGTGGACAGAGTAGAGTAGACTAAATTATACTCAAGTACAAGTAAAAGTACAACAGTCAGATGTCTACTTAAGGAAAAGTACTGAAGTACTTGTTTTTTAAAGTACTTGAGTATCAAGAGTACAAGAGCAGCCTACATTTTCTAAATATTGCATTACTACTGCCACAGTGCTTACATTTATGTACAGAATTGTCCTACATGGAGTTATGAAAATTTTTAATGTTAATACCTTGGAGAATGTAAAAGGAATTGAAAGTAACATCAAGTCATTTTCATCGTTTTACCATGTTGCCGGATGGGCAGTATTTCTAATACATGTATTTAAAATATGTATTTCTAATACAAAATACTATTTTGTAATTGACACACTTGAAGCAAAAACTATCATTAACTTGTTCAGAAAATTGAAATAGTCTGGCGAGATGGGGCCACAGGTTGGCACATTCCCGGGATGGACCTGCTGCGTCTTCATCCATTGTTTCATCCATGGTTTCATCTCTTATCTAAATCTGACCATGGAGTTGACTTTGGCGGAAAGCTGAAGGTAATTGCTGATACTAGGCTGTCCCAATCAGTGGCGCCTACACAATCCAATCACATTTGAGAGGGAAACAACAAATTGAGGGTTTCCGAGATTTTTCTTTTTTCCTTTTTTTTAGAAGTAGTAACGGGTACTCACGGTTTTGGATAGAAATGTAGTGGAGTAAAGAGTACAATATTTGCCTCTCAAATGTACTTGAGTAAAGTCATGAGTACTCCCCAAAAATGATACTCGAGTAAAGTACAGATCCCTCAAAATTGTACTCAAGTAAATGTACTCCGTTACTGTCCGGCTCTGGTTAAATGAAGGGCTTGCAACTAACTACAGGACATTGTTGTTTTTCATTTTTCTATTCCCTTGTACAGTTCAATTCTGCAAAGTCTTGTCAACAGGAGGAAAAGGAATATAACAAAGATCCAAGTCTGAGTGACAGGATTCACTGTCTGGTCACTGTCATTCCAGCAAGTAGCGTGCTCTGGTGTGCTGACAACAAGAACGTTTCAGGCAATGTCATGCAGGAAAAGGATGAAGCCTTCATCAACAAGATCAAAGATGTCAGAGCATGTGCCAGCACGATGGGCAAGTGCTTTTTACACCATTAACCCTTACTGAAGACTAAGTAACATTCCATTTTTTCACACTTGATGCCTTGTGGCAGAAAAAAAAGGCTTATTGTAAGGCAATGCTACATGACAGAGATAAAATAGACCCCACCATTTAAATCCGAGGGAATAGCCCTTTAAAGTTATATGAAATATAATAAATAATTGTGAGGGCTGAACAATACCTTTAAAATTCAACCCTAAAAAACACCAAAATATCCGTTTATCAATATAAATCTAATTTTCAGAAATTAGAATGGTTAATCTGAAAAGCAAACCTGGAAACCAGACTCTCTGACTTCACAGAGAGTCTGGCCTAGATCCATAGGCAAATGTGTATTTCCGGGTGGGAGGGCACAGTTTGCAATGTTCTCAATGCTCAAGTTCCTGTATAGAGACACTGATGATGCTTCGATCGAAGTTTCATGTTATGTCGAGCCTTCTTATTGTTTGAAAAATAGCGACCATGTAGTGTACTAAACTAAAGTTAGACTCAGGTACGTTCGTATTTCAAGTGACAAAATTAAGGTATGACTAAAGTTTAGCTGACGATATAACATCCTACTCGACTGTGACTTTGTTCGTGACACTCCTGTTAATAGGCTAAACTAGAAAGAGCTGAAATAACTCACACCAACCTTATTTGCGCCTTTTATTCACATTTGCTCAAAGATTTCATAAGTATAAGCCCTTTTCGCTCCCTACGTTGATGTATTCCAAGCGGTCTGCTTAGGGGACGGGGACGTAGGAATTGAAACACCACATGCCTGTGTAACGTAATCGCTCTCAGGGACGCCCTCTGTTCACTGGTTGGTTCAGAGGCCAGGCTACTGAAAAGCCCCCCTATGTGAGAATTTCTCCCATCTAGTGGTTAAGTGTTATATTGTAATCAACCTCTCAAGCGCTGCCTCGTTTTAAACTATGGTAGTCGTCACACATAAAAAAAACTGGCACTAGTTCCGGACTCTTAGGCGCATCAAAATGTAAATTTTTCTCTGAATGAGCAATAACAAAATATTAATATAATTTTGTGTACTATTCTATTGCCATTGCTTGTGTGTGATGCCAATGAAACAGTCTCTCGGACATGGAATAAATAGTTTAATTTTGCCTGTTGTCCGAGCTAGCTAGCCAGCTAGCTAATGTTAGCACAATAAACGGAAAGTGAATTGGAATGGCTAGTTATGTTTGCTAGCTAGGTAACAGCTGAATACTTTTGGTTTAACTTGTATATTGTTGCAAACTAAGTAAGGGATAATGGCCACAGAGGTGTCCTGTTACACATAATTAATCTTTTATTTAATAATTAATACAAAAGAAATGAACAGATCTACTTAGGTGTCCCGTTATTCAGAATAATAATAATAATAATAATAACTAGAAATGTAATGCCAGAGGAATTACAGTAGTGGATGGAAAGCTGCTGGCTTAATGTTGGTGGGAGATTCCTGAAAAAATCTTTGGGTTCATACAAACCCTCATACCAAAAAAACCTTGTGGTGCCACAGGTGCCATTAGCCAGCCTTAGCATGTTTTTAGCATATGTCGCAATTATTTGACTTTATACACAGACATATAAGACTGCCAGCCTTAACCCTTTACCCCTCACAAGCACGCCATATGGCAACTGAGGCAAGGAAAAACTTCCATATTCCAGGAAGAAACCTTGAGCAGAACCTGACCTAATAGGAGGAGCCCATCTATTCCTAATCCATAGTAGCCACCCCACCAGCCAATCACATAAGAGTATTTCTTCTCTCTGGCTGATAACCTGAAATAAGACACGTTCAGCAACTTTGTGGTAGTTTAGTTCTAGCAAAACTGTGTTAGGTTAGTTTATCAACTGTCTCTGGGTCTAGAAACCAGATATATATATATATATATATATATTTCAATGTCGGAAAGTTAGGAAGACATGTGGCTTGTAGAAAATGGGTTCATAACTTACATTGCTGAATGTAGGGAAATTCTGCAGATGAATGTTTTTTTTTTCTATGCATGCAGATGCCAAAGACTGAGCTATATTTCTCATATGTCCCTTGCTGGCCACCGTTATTTTATAATGGTGCTCGCACACGGAGAGTCGCCTCTACGCTATGTAGATGTAAATGAGGATTTCTCAGCCAATAGGTATACTTCGAATTGGTGGTGGTGATAATTAAACATGAATGGGAAATGTTGATTTAGTTAACAAACAACTGAAAATGTTACACAGGGGACCTTTAAGCTCTGTCAAACACATCCATTTAATTCCTTATATTATAAAAACACAAAAGAAAGACACTTTTTCTGTTTGGTACAGTAACTTGGGGAAATCAGCCATACCGATTGGAAAGGAAATGTTTCTTTTTTTAAGTTGGTGAGTTTTTCTGTTTCAGACATCCCTCAAGTTGTCATCCTGTCCAAAGTAGACGAGGCATGCCGTGAGGTAAACAAGGACATTAAAATGATCTACAGAAGCAGAATGATCCGTGAGAAGGTGAGAATATCTCTTACATTTCTTAGACAGCCAACTCTCTACCAGTAGCCACTATCTTGAGGAAAGGTACTGACGAGTCAGTAGGCTCATTTGACACAATGCCAACATGCATCACATTCAACCAGATTTGTGCAGCGCTTGAATGAGCCTAAAGCTTTCCTTACACCAGTATACTTTGACAAGATTTTGGGAAAGATTATTTAAAGAGTTTAGTCTTTTGAAGTAGAGAGAATTACCAGTGCATGAAAATGCAATATATATATATATACAGTATAGGGTACATATGATGGTTGCTGTGCCAAATAAATGCTGGTTGTTGGTTGCTACGGTGGTTGTAAGGTTGACATTATAGGAATGGAAGGCTAGGGCTAGGGTAATATTATTATTATTATTATGCATCTTACCACTTTTTCCATGCACTATTAAACTTGAACTATGTGTGTGTGTGTGTGTGTGTGTGTGTGTGTGTGTGTGTGTGTGTTTCCAGATTAAATATTGCAGTGGCAATACAGGAGTACCTCTAAACTACATTTTCCCAGTGAAGAACTACCATGAGGAGATTGATCTGAACGAGGACATGGACGTGCTGCTGCTGTCTGCACTGAAACACATCCTGACCTTCGCCAACGACTACGTGGCAGAGATGAAAGAAAGAAAAAGTCTGAAAAGCTCTTTAAAAAAATCACTATCTGCAATCACTTCATGATGTCTTTGTCCTCATATGATTTTGTTGTAATACTCTGCATTGGTCTTCCTCCCCCCCTGTTTCACACATATACACCAATGCAAGACTTTACATTACAATTGACTAAACAGACGTTGAATGTTTTTTTTAAAGAAAATATTAATCTAACCAGGACAAATAATCTAAGAATGAATTACTATATACAGCATAACACATTCTATACAGCATAAAATAAATGTTTCACATAATATGTGATGTGGTAGCTATTTCTTTGCTTGATCTTAAAATGATCATTCTAACACTAACAAGAAATAAAAAAGTTTCCAAATTCAAACTGACACGTCAATGAATCAGTGGGTAATTAAAGTGTTACACTATATGTAGGCCTATCTAGTTCACAGTCCTCATCATCATCAATATAAATAATCAGCCGTTTAACCCTTGTGTTATCCTCAAATCCTACCGACACTCTTTATCCTTGGGGTCAATTTGACCCCAGCTAAATAAACCCTCAGAAAATTTCTATTTCTATTATTTCACTGGATGGGCAATATTGCCAGCCAGGGTTCCAAGGTTCATAAAGGGGGGTGGGATTGTTTTGTAGGGCTTTTCATGGTGGTTATTACACTCTTGTTAAGTACCTGTCACAAAAAAACTGGGTAAGTGTCTTTATACTACAAACAAAATAGATTTTAATGTTAATATAACATTAATAGTACTAGCATTAGCACCCAAAATAAATAATTTATCAACATGGAATCTCTCTTACTATCTTGGTGAAACTGCGATCAGTTGCTCTTTCGGCGATGGCTCCACTGGTCATTCGCCCCTGGAAGATGCTGTTTATGGAGTTGATGAAGCTGGACTTCCCTGCTCCCACCGGACCGTGGACCAGGATCCGCAGACTCTCAACCTCTGGGTTTCTCACTGTCATTTGTTTCAGTTTTGATTTCATTGTTTCTTCCTCACTGCCACAAAGCATATGACTTGGTCACTACAGCAAGTGTTCAAGATGAATCCTAATCATTTTGCCAATAAAATGAATTTGAAGAAAATATTCCACTCACCCCCACTTAATGTCTCGCCAGTCCTTTAACATCACTGAGAGAAATATAAAATAACACACAGATAATTGTACTTTTCTCTATCTCTCTCTCTGTCTTTGTGTGTGTGTGTGTGTGTCGAGTAAAGGTATTCTGCAGGTTATCAGTTTTATTTTACTAGATAGATAGATAGATACTTTATTGATCCAAGACACTGAATACGTAATTTTTACTGTATGCTCTTTGCAATTCTACAGCATTGTGACAGAATTTGATAACTAGTTCAACAATTTTGTATGTAATGACTCAAGCAATGAAATTAAGACTATTAGTTTTATTGGGTACGACTATTCAGCATTCATAAGTATAGTTCATTTTGACTGACATGACATAAGCAAATGATAATGTTAAAAAACAGCAGAGAATTGTATGAAAGCAACTGATACATGTCCAAAAGTATTTGCAATTTGTTCAGAGGAAGGAGAAATTGCTACTATGATGTGCACAAATGACTAAATGTTGTGGAGGTTGAACTAATAGTTATGAGAATTTTCATTCTGATCTGAAAAAAGCACCAAAGCGACTGAGAAAAACTGTAAAGAACCAGTCCATTTTGTCCTGTGTGTTAAAAGGAAAGAGGAAATGGTCACGATTCAACAAACGTGTTGAAAATTACGAGTTCCGGCAAATTGTATTATTTGAATGCTTGTTGGGTTTCTACATCATAACCCTTTTTCATTACTTTTGTGCAGGGACTAGTAACAACATAATTATTTTCATGTTTGTTTCTGTCTGAGCAAAGATATCATTCGTTCCAGTATTCTTAGGTCTCTCCTACAGTTAATAAGTGTAATAGGAAAATGGTTAATGATGTTACATTAAAAATCACATTTCTTTACAAATTGATTCATGGTAGGTGCTATAATAGTCAAAGTTTTTTTTCTTCTGCACAACACACAGGTTTAAAGGCCCTCTACAGAGTGTTTTACTTTAAAATAACATTTTCCAAAATTATTACGACACTTCCGTCGCACTCTGAGCAGATCTAATGGCTTGGAAACTTGGAAATGGCTTACATTCTTTGCACAGCAGAAGTCATCTCTTGCGAATGTGTTCACACATTTTCATTGGGTTCACACGTTTCTCACACCCTTTTGCAAAACAGTTAACACAGGTGTCATTCAAAAGCCCTAAATTCTATTGGTTTTCCCATGCTAAACAAAAGGAAAACATCTTTTCACAGGTGGTATAGATTCCATGCATAAGTCTGAATCTCTGATACACCTGTGTGAAACTCCTTTGCACAATTCTTCAATCAGCAATCATTCATTATACATAAGAGATGTCTGTTCTGTGTTGCTATTTGCAAGTATGGATCTAATGCACATTTGACAAAGTATTGTATTGCCTATTTGGTGGAGAAAACCGTACAAAAGGTGTTTACTGTAGGTTTATTTCGATGAAAGTTGTAGTTCAAGGAAATTTACAGTATCTTGGGAGGAATGAATAAATTATTTTTTTATTCAGTACATTTTGTCTTTTCACAGTTTTTTTCTGATACCAGAAAAATTAGAAAGTAATGGAACAGACATAGCAAAAATGCTCATTTTGAGAACTAGATTTTGCATTTTGTTGTCAAGTGTGTAATGATTGATTAAAGACTGTTTTTGAATTGGCAACAAGTTGTAGTGTTTGAAGGCAAGATTTGCTTTTGCTGCATGTTTTACAGTAAGTGTTTTGAGAGAGTAACAGCCTTTTGCAAGCAAAATGTGTCATTTTGTCCAGAGTGCTTTTGTTCAGACACGGGTGTTAACTGTTTTGAGAACGTGATGTCACAGTTGACACAGGTATCAAAACGATCGAGAAAAACTGTATTATTGCGCTTCTCAACTGTAGAACAGACCTTATTTAGTGGCGTTTTAAAGGTTTAATCAAAACACGTTAGATATCAAGGCTAATCAAAGCACATTAGATATCAAGGCTAATCAAAGCACATTAGATATCAAGGCTAATCAAACCACATTAGATATCAAGGCTATGTGTGTGTGTCTGTGTATGTGCGCTTGGTGTGGATGCATGCGTGTCTGCATGTGTGTAGGCCAATATGTATTAGCATGCGCTATGGGGAGGATCATATTTAATGGTTCTTTGATACTCAATTAATGCATTAAAAAGGGATTGTTGATTTGTGTAAAATGCCCACACCACTTGGTCTTCATAGACAGGAAGTGGTGACTGGCACGAAGCAGCGTGTGCTTATCAGCAACTTGCAGAAACAGTTTGACCTTCATAGACAGGAAGAAATAAATATCATATAATCTATACAGATAAAGCTTATTGTTATTGTTGTATGTGTCCTTGTTATTCTTTGTGAAAAGAGGGTTTTTCTTACTGTACTATCAGCAACTTGCAGAAACAGTTTGGTTTTCATAGACAGGAAGTGGTGGCTGGCACAAAACAGCATGTGGTTTAGTGTGGGTGCAGGATTGAATAAGTGCTCGTGGGAACAAAACACATAAAATGGGCCAATATTGCTTTGTGACCATGTTTAAGGGCTGTAATATTTGTACAGGGAATATACATAGTATTTCCCATTCATTCCATTCCAACGTATAGTGCCGTCATAGGAATTTAACGAGGCTTCGAGGCAGGGTTTTTGCCTCAAGTAATTTTTGTAATCGAGTTATTCGAGTAACTCGATGAATCGTTTCAGCCCTAAACTTAACTTCTTAGGACGTAGCTTGCATATTCATTATTTTTGCCTGCAAGGCAGCACAACTGGAAAGAAAACTGTATTCAAATGTATAAACTGTGTTTGTCCTACCTTTATGAGAAGCGGATGTTTGTGTGTATACCACTCTATAGTAGGCTACTAAGTCTGAATGTCAACAACTTGCAAAAACAGTTTTTATTTTCATAGACAGTAAGAGGTGACACAAAGAGGCGTGTGGTTTTGTGTTTGTGACTAGGTGTGTGTGCAGGACTAGCTACGCACTTGTGTGAACAAACTACATCAAATGTGCCAGTTTCGCTTTGTGACAATATTTCATGGCTATGCTATTTTAACAGGGAACCCAAACAGTTTCCCCATGTTGAAATCTCAATACATATTGTTATACAGATGTCCCTGTTCATTAAAATAATCATAAGGCTTAATGAAAAAAAAAATATTATGCCAACCAATCAGAAACATTCAGTCTAGCATCTACAGTAAGTGAATCCCTAAAGGTGTGATTTCAGTCAGGATTTCCCTAAAGCCTGGTTCAGTCTAGTTTCTGAATCCCTAAAACCATGAGTGAAAACACTGATGCAACTATTAGCTTACGCTAATTCTACTCCTGTAAGGGCATTACATTTCAAAAAAATACATTTCTAAATTTAAATTTCACGTATATAGTTTTAACACATATTATAATGTTGGTCTGACATAATGTTTTACACATCGTTTAGCCAAAGTGTAGAACAAAAACATTTTACACCTGTGATCCAAATCAGCCTCACTCCCTACTTAAACCCCAATCTCCCCGCTGGCCTTGTCTGAGACGACATCTGAAGTGTACTGGTTTACACATTGTTTTATGGCGTTTAGCAAACCTGTATAAAACTGCAGTTTTCTCTGCTTGTGTGACAAAGACACAAACACATGCCCACAGACACAAACATGCAACTTCAAAAGGGCTCCGGTGTCTGTGTCCCTTAACTGCACTCCAAACCACAACTGACATGCTGACATTATTTAGTTCAGTCACTGCATCCTGTTTCTGACATGAAAACAAAAGGTTTTATACAAAGCGGGCACCAAAGACATGCCAATGAAGTGTCTGTGTTGAACAACACAAGGAGCTCTGCACCTCCCAAAGGTAAGATACAGATGACTGACATCATTAACATAAAATCTTCAGTGAAAAAAAGATGAAGTTATATAGTAGAGTTGCAGTGAAATTCCATTAAATTTTATTGTTCTAGTTTAGCAGGTTAATTATGAGAAACACTCTGGGAAATTAATAGTCATACAAGATGATAATAGTCAGGATTCATACTTCATATGACAAATATTTTCAGCCTTCGTCCACACTTATTGTTCAGTTTGGCTATTATGTGTGGGCCACAAGTCATCTAACGTGTTGAAATGAGTCGCAAACACTCTGTTGGATTAACAATGATTCCATGGCTTATCCTAATCTAATGAGATTTGGCTTTGGCTATATCTTGAGATTGGGGCAGAACTCTTCCAAGAGCTCACCTGATGAAGCCCCTCATCATGTGTCATGTGATGTCTTGTTGACTCTCTAGCTGTGTCTAGTGTGGTTTTTAGTGGCAGACAGGATGTGGGTGTGCCAAACAACAGACTTCTGACATTCAGTTTTTGTCATAACAAGTTAGGGTTAGGATTAGGGTCAGGTTTAGAGTTAGGGTTAGGTTTGGGGTTAGGATTAGGGTTAGAGGTTAGGGTTAGGTTTAATGTGTCATACAGAGCAAGGGACAGTGAGCAGGTGGTGGAGCCTAGTTGAGGCTACATGATAAGAACTCAGTGGTGGAGCAGGTAGGCTATGTTTGACATACCATGCTGACGATGATGATTATGATGACTTATTAATTGCGATAATGTAATGATATGGTTATGATAACGTAAGGCCGTGCTGTGATTACAATAACAAACAGTGCAACAACAAAATGTTCTAAATTAATGATTTGCAAACCCGGACAGCAAAAGAGTGTCAAATCGATGTTAATTGTTGGTCAGATTGATCAGTTTCCGTCAGGCGCCCAAATTTCAACATCGATGGCATGAGTGGTGGTTGGTCTCTCAAAGTCAAAACCCTGAAAGGGTTCTATCGTGGAAGGGTTATCATGGTAAAGATGGGCTAAAAGACTGTAGACGGAAATGTAGGCTACAAAACATCAAGTCAAATTCATGCACAAGCCAACTAATATACAGTAACCTATACGATAGGCTACTGGAAGACATTAAAGATAATTAGTTAATGTAGCTATAATGTTCCAAAATGTAGCAGCAATGTAGTATAGCCTACAGGAATAAAATATTTCCAGCAACAGCCCTGTTTATTTTGTGTTGTTTCAGTTGTCCTACAGTGATAACTGGTATAAATTACATTAATGTCTAAGACAATCTGGGTAATTTAACTCTTTACAGATAGGCTTCAGTAATTTTTGGTGCTGCTGTCAATTGTAGCCTATTGAATAATTTGAAATGATACTTTGAATTCAAGCAGAAACTCTTCTTTAATAATTGCTTGTTAGCCTACTTGAATATGGAGATCATGTGCTCCATGGCTACAGGGTGATAGCCAATGAGGCCTACATCACTTTCAGTGCTCCATGACAGTTAAAAATATATACATAGTTAAGGAAGGTAATGCAAAGATTTTGTATTTAATTAGGTTTGCCCGACCAGTTTGAGGGCCGCTTGGGCCAAATATGCCAGGGCCGATTTTTGGCCCCAGTCCGCCCCTGGTTAGGGTTATGACAATGCCATGTCACTCTTATGTAGATATCTTCAGGTAAAGTCTTACCGAGAACCCCAGCTGATTACAACATAGAGCCCTGATTACAACATAGAGCCCTGATATTCCAGCTGATTACAACATATAGCCCTGATATTCCAGCTGATTACAACATAGAGCCCTGATATTCCATAGAGCCCTGATATTCCATCTGATTACAACATAGAGCCCTGATATCCCAGCTGATTACAACATAGAGCCCTGATTACAACATAGAGCCCTGATATTCCAGCTGATTACAACATAGAGCCCTGATATTCCAGCTGATTACAACATAGAGCCCTGATACCCCAGCTGATTACAACATAGAGCCCTGATTACAACATAGAGCCCTGATATTCCAGCTGATTACAACATAGAGCCCTGATAATCCAGCTGATTACAACATAGAGCCCTGATATTCCATAGAGCCCTGATATTCCAGGTCAAAAGTACTGCCAGGGAACACAAATAAAATTGTTGCTACCTAACTTGAGTTACCAGTCGGCTACAAAACTTTGTTTGTGTTTGTGTTTGTACCTTTTAACATACTCAAAATATCATTAAAGAGCTATGCAACATGAACAGAATCCTTACGAGACACCACTATGCTAACTCATGAACTGTGATGAAACAGGATATGCAGTGTTTGTACTTTACAGGAATTAACCAGGAGAAACAGTGCTATAGTGTCAGCTCCAGTGTAGGGATTTGAGTACAGGAGAAACAGTGCTAGTGTCAGCTCCAGTGTAGGGATTTGAGTACAGGAGAAACAGTGCTAGTGTCAGCTCCAGTGTAGGGATTTGAGTACAGGAGAAACAGTGCTAGTGCCAGCTCTAGTGCAGGGATTTGTGTGAGGAGTGAAATGGTCTGCTCTTTTAGATTTTGAAAGGACCCTCACTGCTGCACTTTGAACCACCTGGTGCTGCTTGATTTTCTCTCTGGGAAGCCCTGTAAAAAGCCCTGTAAAAATCCCATTGAAGTATCAACCCTGCTAGGGTGTGTGTGTGTGTGTGTGTGTGTGTGTGGAACCCTGCTAGGGTGTGTGTGTGTGTGTGTGGAACCCTGCTAGGGTGTGTGTGTGTGTGTGTGACCCTGCTAGGTGTGTGTGTGTGTGTGGAACCCTGTGTGTGTGTGTGTGTGTGTGTGTGTGTGTGTGTGTGTGTGTGTGGAACCCTGCTAGGGTGTGTGTGTGTGTGTGTGGAACCCTGCTAGGGTGTGTATTTGTATATAATATTTTTAATGTCTTGGCATCAAAATGAAAAACCTTCCTTCAGTGCAATGTTATTTTTAAACCTTCCTATCAGTGCAATGTTATTTTTCCCTCTCAGAAACAGCCAGTTATGGGAGAATCACAATCTAAGCCATGTCCTCATCCACTCTCCTCTCCATGTAAGGGCACCTTTTCTGACCAGCACCCCCTAGTGGATACAGCAATCATAACCACGTTTACATTTACACCTATTCTTCCAGCATTGTGTACAGATTATGAATTCCCATTTCAAAGGCATTATACAGTCTGTCTGGATATCAAACATATATGAAAACTATCATTTTGATTTGTGTTCTGATGGGGTTTTGGTGTCTCATTAGTTAATTCATTCATTAGTCAGTTTCATTTGTTTCACAGTGCTGCCAGAATCCTGGAGGAAACTGGACTGGAAGTGAGTTTCCTTTCAAAGATCTTCAGATTCAATAGAGTGAAAAACCTCCTACAAGAACACAACTAGCACTGTCCTACTGAATGCATCAGGAATGGGCCAGTTTGATCACTTATGAATGAAATTGACCTAATTATTTGCAACATGAACTATTTGTATTTTGTTTCGCTTGTGTTGAAATGATATATTCAATGAAAGACATGACACAACTGAAATGCATCTTTAATGGACTCATGTTTAAATTTGTAGATACATTTGCAACTTAAAATCTCCAGCAATAACACAACGTCAATGACAAAATGAGATGGGTTGCATTGTTTTCAATTAGAATGACCTAACTGTCTGTGACACATCTGAAAACTGTTTCTATTTTATTCTGTCTCTTGTGTTGAAATTGCATATTGAATCAGACATGATGCATATTTCATTGGATTAAAATGTTTCAATGCACAGCAAAAGGGATGAGATGATAGACCATTTGAGGAGATTTCAGATCAGCACCCCAGATGTTAAGATTCTTCGTATCCTGATCCATGGTCCAGTGGGAGCGGGAAAGTCCAGCTTCATCAACTCCATAGACAGCATTTTCCAGGATCACATGACCAGTGGAGCCATAGCAGAAGCATGTGCTGGGCACAGCTTCACAAAGATTGTAATCTTTGTAATGATGTTTGTAATGATAATGATATCCTTGCTGAAGACCAGCTTAAGGTGGTTTGCTGGTTGACCAGCTTGTTAACCAGCTTGTTTGACCACCCGATGATAGTTGACCTGCTAGACCAGCAAAACTGTAGTGGAAACATACTGTGCCTTCAGCTAGTTTACCCAGTTTACGATGGTAATTCAGCTGGTTTTGCTTGTCATGCCACCTCAAGCTGGTAGTTTTAGCTGGTGTTGCTGGTCTAAAAAGTAAAAAAAAACAGCTACCAGCATAAGCTGGTTTCTAGCTGTTTTTGTCAGCAGGGATCTCATTAGTTCCAAGGCGTTCCATGAATGGAACAAGTACCTCCCACCAACATTCTAAGTCATGTTTATGCATCATATTGTTGTGTAGCATAGTCAAATTATACACCATTTGAAAGCTTGGACTTGGGAATCAAAACATGACAATATCTGTCATGTAAAATATGTGTGTAGTACTTTACATTATCAAATTTATCTTACTATGTCTCAATTCAAAATGGCCGATGCCCCTCTTTCCCCCTGGTCCTTCCTAACCCTCTTGCCTTGTCTTTAGGTAGAAGCAGACATACCATATCAGTTCTTGAAATGTTCACAAGAATCCATAGAAATGGAATATCCATGTTGTTTCATCCAATACAATTTGTGTAGATGTATAGTCCATCTTAACTAACAAGTTGAATCAACATAGCGTTGCAAAAATAGATATTTGTGTGCTTATTCCATATTTAGTGTAGTGTAGTAGATAGTTGTGCAATTATTCCATATCAGAACCCCTTACATACAATCCAAATACAGGTATGAAACTGCAGAGTGTTACCGCTCATTTGAGACCAAGATTATGCTTCTACTCAAAGGGGTTCATATGCAGTAAACTTTGATTGTCAGTAATGGATTGATTGAGCAGTGAACCGAACATTTTGCCATACACCATGTTTGACACACACACGCAAGCAAGCAAGCACGCACACACGAACGCACACACACACACACAAACACACACGAATAATTGCAATCATGTTGTCAATTGTAGCTACAGTATTTGTGGATGTTACTGTGAATAGGTTTATATTAATGAGAATGTTTCTCATAACTTTCAGTATAAAACCTATAAAGTTAAAGATGGAGGACACGGATCCCATTTGCCATTTGTCTTCTGTGATGTCATGGGGCTGGAAAGAGGAGAATTTGAAGGGGTGCAAATAGATGACCTCATGAAAATCTTGGAGGATCACATCAAAGAGGGTTATAGGGTAACACACACACACACACACACACACACACACACACACACACAAACACACACACACACACACACACACACACACACACACACAAACACACACACACACACACACAAACACACACACACACACACACACAGACACACACACACACACACACACACAGTGGTTTTTTTCTGCTTCCCCTCGACTCTAGAATAATCTCCTGTCCCACTATCAGTAGCTTTAAATCAAATTTATTTTTATTTTTAAATCTTATTTTATTTTCTTTGGCCATTAATGTTCAGTAATTCTCCCCTTGTTTGTTTATTTATCTTATTTCTATTTTTCTTTTCAGCATTATATAACTTTACATTTTGCTCTAGGCCTAAAGTAGTAGCAGTTAGTTAGTAAACGTATCGTCTACAATCAAACCGTCTTTATCTACAATCATTTATACTATAATACTTATATTTTTGTTTATATTACAATATTTATTTTATTTCTGTGAGAACCGTGGGTCAATTGTATTGTGTTTAAGTGTGCAATAGAAATAAATGTGACTTGACTTGACACACACACACTTTCCTTTTTTATTTGTGTCCACAGTAAATATACACAAAGACACAAAATTGACAGGTGCAATAATTGCTCAAACAAGGTTCAGTTAAGTTCTCCAATAGACTAGTCTGAAGTGACTAGTTTATGCACGTGCCCAAAACTCCCAAGATCACAAATTTACTTTATAATAGGCTGATCTTTGAGGGTCGTCACACACGTCCACGCGCACGCACACACACACACACACACACACCTCTCCAGTCTTATTGACCGGCTGGCAGTAAAAAACGACTCTCTCAGTAACCTGCCATTTATTCACTGCCCAATATCTGCTGATTCCCCCACCACCAACCCACTACCAACCCACCACCAAAACATCCCCCACCACCAACCCACTACCAACCCACTACCAAAACATCCCCCCACCACCAACCCACTACCAACCCACCACCAACCCACTACCCACCACCCACTACCACCACCAAAACATCCCCCACCACCAACCCACTACCAACCCACTACCAACCCACTACCAACACCACCAAAACATCCCCCCACCACCAACCCACTACCAACCCACTACCAACCCACCACCAAGCCACTACTAAAATATCTCCACCACTAACCCACCACTAACCCACCCACCAAGCCACACCACCAAAATATCCCACCACCAACCCACCAACCTACATCACCAACCCACCACCAAGCCACTACTAACCCACTACCAAGCTACACTAAAACATCCAACCCTAACCCTACCAAACTAACCCACCACCAAGTTACATTCCCCCCACCACCAACCCACTACCAACCCACCAAGCCACTACCAAAACATCCCCCACCACCAACCCACTACCAACCCACCACCAACCCACCACCAAGCCACCACCAAAACCACCACCAACCCACTACCAAAACAACCCCCACCCCCCACCCACACCACCCCCACCACCAACCCACTACCAAGCCACCACCAACCCACTACCAAAACATCCCCCACCACCAACCCACTACCAAATTTTACTACTCCTAATAACCCACTACTAAATATCACCACCAACCCACCACCAAGTTACACCACCAAAATATCCCCCCACCAACCAACTCCACTACCAACCCACCACCAAAACATCACCACCAACTCCATCCCCACCCACTAACAACCCACCACCAACCCACTACCAAAACATCCCCCACCACCAACCCACTACCAACCCACCACCAAGCCACTACCAAACATCACCACCCCCACCACCAACCCACTACCAACCCACCACCAACCCACTACCAACCCACCACCAAACACCCACCAAGCCACTGCAAATATCCCCACCAACCCAACCCCCACCACCAACCCAGCCCCCACCACCAAAACCCCCTACCAACCCACCAAGCCACTACCAACACTGCAAAACCCCCACCGCAACCCACCACCAAGCCACTACCAAAACATCCCCCCACCACCAACCCACCACCAACCCACCACCAAGCCACTACCAACCCACCACCATCCCCCACCACCAACCCACTGCACCAACCCACTACCAACCCACCACCAAGCCACCCACCATCCCCCACCACCAACCCACTACCAACCCAACCCACCACCAAGCCACCACCAAAACATCCCACCACCAACCCACCACCAAGCCACCACCAAAACATCCCACCACCAACCCACTACCAAGCCACCACCAAAACATCCCCCACCACCAACCCACCACCAACCCACTACCAAGCCACCACCAAACCACATCCTAATGTATGAAGAATCAATAATACCAGAAATCTCTTTCTCTCTTTTTCATCCCCTCGACAGTTCAGTCCAGTCCACTCATGTTCACAGGAGGAGAACCAATACAACAAAGATCCCGGTCTGAGTGACAAGATTCACTGTCTGGTCAGCGTCATTCCAGCAGACACCCTCCTCTGGTGTGCTGACAGCAGTACAATTTCAAACCATGCCATGTGGGCAAATGACAAAGCCTTCATCAAAAAGATTAAAGATGTCAGAGAACGTGCCAGCAAGATGGGCAAGTGTTACACAACAGCCAGTCAGCTTTTATCAAAGCTTAAACATAAATTTCATTTCTTATAAAAAAAAATGTTTCAGGCATCCCTCAAGCTGTCGTACTGTCAAAAGTGGACGAGGCATGTCCTGTGGTCAACAAGGACATCCAAAAGATCTACAGAAGCAAAACCATCCGTGAGAAGGTGTGTATATCTCTTACATTAAAGTCAAAACAACTATTACATCATGCAATTTTCAAGCGATTTCACAGTTGGAGACTGAACATCAAAAGTTTGAATGAAATCATGGAAGGCACGCTGCTTTCATCTAGCTTAGGGTTTCTCAACAGGGGCGCTGTGAACAAGAGGCCTCTCTCTGTGCTATTTTTGCCTACATGTATATACCAGTGTACAGATGCTGCCAACATTTCTCGGATAGCCTCTCAGGCAACATACTGTAGCTTTCTGATAAATGTTATGTTGCCTAATCATATTCAAAATATCAGAAAACTGAAAGGCCTTTCCTACACCAGAATACATCACTCATAAATAATACAGTCAATCAGAGAGATTTGAGTTCATGTGATATTTCTGGCATGTGCTTTCTATGATACAAGTTGGACGATGCCAAATACAACTTACAAGTTAGATGCCAAAACTCTTATTTTTGAGGTGTTTAACAATGCTGTGTGTGTGTGTGTGTGTTTTTGCGTGTATATTTGTTTGGGTGTGTGTGTGTGTGTGTGTGTGTGTGTGTGTCTGCAGATGAAACACTGTAGTTATAACACAGGAGTTCCCCTAAACTGCATCTTCCCAGTGAAGTGCTACCATGAGGAGATTCATCTGAACAAGGACATGGACGTGCTGCTGCTGTCTGCACTGAAACACATCCTGAACCCAGCCAACGACCACGTGGCAAATAAAACTGGTGATTAAAAGAAAAGACGACTGAAAAGCTCATTAAATGAATGACTTACTTCATGATGCCTTTCTCCGTTATGCTTAAAAATGGTTTTGTTCTGGTACTATCACTGTGGCATACAGTCACACACACACACACACACACACACACACAGACACACACACACACACACACACACATCAATGTCACTCACAAGTTGACTATTTCTCAGGACTTTTACATTACAATTGACTTGACTAGTTTTATTATGGTTACATTTTTATTTCAATATTGATTTAACCAGGACAGATCATCTTAAAGTAGCTGTATGGAACATTGGCCACTAGCATTTAAAACACATATTGTAGTCCAAAATCAAAACACTGAAGAGCAATAGGTTAAGGGTTCAACCACCATGTACTGAGCTAAGGGCATTATTCATTATTACTATATAAGAACAGTCTTTATATTTATCAATATGTGTTCACTTCTGGCAACCTGGCTACCTAACGAGCAATCCCGAGCAATTTGGGACTTCTTCAGAACACCACAATGGCTGTGTATGAAAAACAAAAATGGGGGTTACGCTATCTAGAATTCTTAGGTGGTTGAGAAAACGTTTTCCACTTTTGAAGACATATGCACACTAACCCTCTGCGAACAATTGAGGAGGACCACAATTCAAATCCATTCTTCACTGTTTAATTGCTCACAGAGATCAGAAATCACATATCATCACACAATGCATATCACATGAACGTACACAACCCAAGCTTCTAAATGGTGCTAGCCGTTAGTTGTTATGATGCACATTTTGCAAGGAAATTAGCTTTTGAACAATGTAATCATATTTATGATTTCCTCCTGAAATATGGGAGTTATTCCTTGCCACTGTTACCATATGGCATGCTTTTAGGGTTTTTTTTTAGGGCGAAAATTGACCCCAGGGTGTTTTTTTTGCATTAAAACATATCAAATAAGTCGCTGAGCCAGTATTTTTTTTCGCTTGATCGACCACTACAGAGCTTGGCCCGCTATGGCCCCAAATCACAAACAGTGAATTAGCTAAGGATGGTAAGCAGGAGGACGGGAGGTCTGGAAGCTTGAAACAACATCAGTAAACAACTGCCAGGAAATGGAAATGTGTTTTTTGTGTTGTTATAGTGCTGCTGCCTCATTCCTGTTATTAGCATTTTGAACCTATAGCCCTCATTGACACCAGACCCTTCTCAACTGAGAGAGGGTGTGCAAAAAGTGCATTGACTTACAACATCCAGCAGGGGCATTACTAGCAGTGAAATTAAACTGAGGTTGTTACATTAAACTCTTACCAAATTGTTTCCGAAGTGTAGCAATCTTGTAAACAAAGGTTTTAAATGCAGTTGTTAACTCTTTTCCTAAGTAATACATGTCCATGCCAGATTAGTGATTGTATTTTGCATGCCTGTGTTTTTTTGGATATTGAAAATGGGCTTTTGATGGTCTCTTGGCCAGACACACACACACACACACACATTAGAACACCCATGCCCACATTCTCAACCGCTCATGAATACATCTCACCCATCATCCATAGCTTAACACTGTCTCATCAACACAACTTGCCCACTCCCACACTACAGTAAGTCTGTAAACGTCACTGCACTTTCTGAAGTTTATGATTAGTTGTTTGGTTGTTGAAAGACAAGTTGTTTTCTGGGCACCATGTGACCAGACTGTGGACCTCTGCTGTCTCCTGTAATGAGTCCGGCAAGTGTGGTGTCGTCAGCGAACTTTAGGATGACCTACAGGCTATTGAAAGGAATGACACAAGAGCCCAGCGCAAGAGCCAGCAGCAAACGTAGGCGTGACAGACTCGGCATTCAGGCAGGGCCCTACAGTTAGCCTGGCGGGCCATCCTATATCATTGACATGTATAGTCTGGCATCGAACCATTCACCTCGCTTAATCCAAGGGGCGGGCAGAGAATTGTCTTTCAAACTGCCTAGGCATGCAATAGGCCAGCGCTACAACCAAATCCGTTTCCGGTCGGCAAAACGGCAAATACATCCTTCTTCGAAAGGAATGACTTAAGTGCATTGTGTTGCTCAACTTTCAAAGAAAAGCACAAGTCCAACTTCTCCAAAGTTGACGCCAACGGCGATTCAAACAACTGCTCTTCGTTCGCCATAGCCACCTTCCTTGTTGTTCACCGTCGCAGGACTGTCGTTATCCTGTTAAGCCCGCCTTAAGACTCTCTAACAAAATAGAGCGCTGTGATTGAATAATATCCACGGTGTTAGCCAATAGAAATCCCTATGGTTTGATACTAGACGTACAGGCTGAGCAAATTAATTTTGTTACGCTAGGGTGCGTCTAGATTTCTAGGCTACCCTACAGTAGTAGCATCAGTGTAAACTAATGGCAGGGCCCTACAGTAGTAGCATCAGTGTAAACTAATGGCAGGGCCCTTACAATAGCATCAGTGTAAACTAATGGCAGGGCCCTACAATAGCATCAGTGTAAACTAATGGCAGGGCCCTACAATAGCATCAGTGTAAACTAATGGCAGGGCCCTACAGTTAGCATCAGTGTAAACTAATGGCAGGGCCCTTACAATAGTAGCATCAGTGTAAACTAATGGCAGGGCCCTTACAATAGTAGCATCAGTGTGTGCTAACAGTGCAATCTAATAGCTGTGTCAGGCAGCTAGTTTTGCCACCACTAAAGAATTCCTGTGTTCATAATGCTACTGTATGATTATTGGCTTGAACAGGGAGATTGGAATGACAACATGCTTGTAGGCATTAGGCATATGCACGCAGGCACGCACATGCACACACACAGGCACGCACGCACAGACTCACATGCACACACACACTTACCCCCACTCACCTACTCACAAGTGAACACCCACACACACACATAAACACAAACAAGTGCACGCACGCACACACGGAGAGACTGTGCAGGACTGGGCGGCAGTCATATTTTGTACGTAGTCTTGTGCAAACACTAAACCATACGCTGCTTCGTGCCAGCTACCTCAATCAAACTGTTTTTTGCAAGTTCCTGACCCAGTAGCCTACACAGTGGAATAAACACAGATCTCCTCTTCTCATAAAGGTAGGACAAACACAGTTCATACGTTTTAATACAGTTTTCTTTCCAGTTGTACAAGCAAAAAAATCAACATATGTGGGCTGTGTCATGAAATCTGTCTAATGACAACAATGTTATTATGTCAAGGACTGCTTCTTAGTCGACCCAAATGCAAGGCAACCAACACACACATAGTATTTTCACAAAACTACTACTACTATATACTCATGGGGTGCAGCACAGGGACTATATAACAATGACACAGAAGGAACAGAACAAAACTAGGGGTTTATATACACAGGGGTTTAACCAGGCTAACAGAGCAATACATCAAAATATGCAGGGTGCATCATAAAAAGAGAGGGCACTTTATCTAAAGACAACAATGTTATTATAATGACCTAGCTTGTGTTTGTCTGCAAAGCCCGTTTTGCAATTATTATTTGCCTATCTGTTGATAAGATTTGGAGTACAATTGAGCCATGGGGGTATTCTAAGTACGCGGTTTACTCAGGGATTAACCATTAGGCCAACTGGGCACTTGCCCAGGGGCACGGGACCAGTAAGGGGCCCTGGGCACAGTCAAAATATTACTTTCGATCACGTTACAAACACAGTACTCACTTCCCTAATTATATGCAGATTTTGCAACCTGTTCAATCAAAATATTATGTTAAATCACGTCAAAAACAGTGTCTGTAGTTGCCTGCACAAATGCTGCCTGCCGTCAGTCAATGAGTGAGGGCGAGCTATCACGTCGAAACATTTCATAACATCCAGACTACACTATAGTCGTCATGTCGAGATGTCATTTTAGCTAACGTGGTTAGCGTTTTCGCGGAGGCAATTGAGCAGTTAGTCCACACTTCATCAACCCACAAACAAGAAATCTACTTCTGTCAAAACTTTTGAGACTAAATTAAGTTTTGAGTGTAGCGCAGTAAGCACAAGCATAATTTTGTGGCTTTACGCACAGCGAGGGCATTCGTGTTTGTTAATGCCTGGTACAGATTGCAATCTAATGCAGACAAGGCTTACATGCAAAGAATATTACTGTACACACGTTTTGACTACAGACGAAGCTAAAGGTGAAGATATCTATCTCCTGTTACTATCAGCAGGTCAGCAGGTAAGACAGGAGGTGAGGGTGCCACCCGCACCCCAGACAGACTCACTAGCCCAAAGTACAACCAGTGGAACAGCTTTGAGAACCACCGATGGGCTGCTAAGAAAGGCTCTGTTGTAGTTTCTAGATGATAGCCTACACATACAAAAGTAATTTCTGTCAATTAAACATCTTATCAGTGCAGATTATTTATGGGTATCTTCATTTATTGTGATGTCCAAATTCCATGATAGTGTTTGTTTCACGCAGTGTGTGGTTTGGATGAGCCAGACCGCAGCTTGCCTGTCTTCAGCTTAAAGTTTCTGTCCAAAATTGCATGATTGTAGTGTAGATGGGTGTGTGTACCATAGCATTCATTCCTGCAGGCGACCCTGTGTCTGGTGATTGATGCGGGTGGCACTCTTACGTCCAGTCTTACCTGCTGATCCAGTAACAGGAGATAGATATCTTCACCTTTAGCTTCGTCTGGTCGAAACGTGCATCATATTTATGTAAGCCTTGTCTGCATTAGATTGTGATCTGTACCAGGCAGAATGTGCTTGCTCTGTGCGTGAAGCCACTACATTTTGCGTGTGCTTACTTTGCGTGTGTCTTAATTTAGTGTCTCTCCCTTTCAAAAGTTTTGACAGAAGTAAATTTCATGTTTGTGGGTTGATGAAGTGTGGACTAACAGCTCAATTGCATCCGAGAAACTTCTAACCACGTTAGCTAAAATGACATCTCGACATGACGAGTATAGCCTAGGAATTGTAGGCTAAGTAGGGTAGGCTACACAAATTTGGGGGTTCAGGGGTTTTTCTTGGTGTTTTTTTTTTTTGCAGTTAATTGGACGTTTTTCACACAATTTTTGACAGACACTTTAAGCTGCCCATCTGGCTCATCCAAACCACACACTGCATGCATGAAACAATTAAACACTATCATAGAACGACATAACAATAAATGAGGATACCCATAAATAAATCTGATAAGAGGTTTAATTGACAGAAATTAATTTTGTGTTTGTATCATCTAGAAACTACAACAGAGTCTTTCTTAGCAGCCCAACGGTGGTTCTCACAGCTGCTGTAAGCTACAGGTTAGCTTTTGGGTTAGTAAGTGCTCGCCTGCAGGTGTATGGCCGAACGCACTGTGCGTACCATCAGGCAACTGTGTGCTGGCGTGCATGCGGGGAGGGAGGGGGCACATTCCGATTTTGTGCCCAGGGCCCATGGTCATGATAATCCGGCCCTGATCAGTACACATTGATTGGGTTTACTGACAAAATGGGTAAATTAACTCAGAGTAAATGGTAAACCCCTACAACAAGATCCCTATGCCATTGTTTTGTAAGGAGAATGAAGCCACACAACTCTTTTATTACAATAGGAGGTTTACTCTTTACTCTGAGTTAACTAACTAGATGTACCACAGAACGGTACAAAATATGACCGCCGCCCAGTCCAGCACATTTTTTTCCACAAAAATAAGTCACGCTGAAAGGCATGATTCTAACTGTCTCACTGAATTGCATTATGCACACTCAATTCTCACTTGTATCTACTAGACAACAAGTACCAAAACATGATTAGTTCATAGATTTCACATGTAAAATACATTTTATACAACCCCACCCCCATCTTGCCTGTTCATAATTCTGAGAAATTTTTGAATTGTGTGCATGTGTGCGTGTACATGTTTATATTTATGTGTGTTTGGGTGGGTGGGTGTGTGTGTGTGCGTGCATGTGCTTGTGTGTTTGCCTGTGTATGTGCCTGTGTGTGTGTGTGTGTGTGCATGCATGCGTACAGATGTCTACTGTATGAGTATGTGTCATACATATGATTACTGTGAATGTATGTGTGTGCGTGTGTATCTGTTTATACACATGTGTGCATATGGAATGGAAAAAATTGGTCATCCTAGGCCCTACGGTTCTCAAGATATTCACAGAAAACTCGGTCACGGTACGGTCACTAAATGTACACATAAATTAATTTATTGTATGGCCCCCCATGAACGAAAGTCCACATACATTCAGAGGGTGTCATAATGATCCTACACTTTCAATTTTGTGCAGTTTTGACCATGTTAGGTCACAGATACCTGTGATTACAACACTTCATTTTTACCTTTTTGTTTTTAACTAGGTGGTGCTATACATGAAATGAGTGGTTATGGAATGGGTTGACATGGCCCCTTAAGATCAACATACAAAAAAAAGGTGGTCCTCCTAAACCCTACAGTTCTCGAGATATTCACAGAAAACTGTGTCTGCCCTACCCTCCTTTCGGGGGTCCAGTCCAGCGGGGGGCTACAGATCAAAACGAAAAACGATGCTTCCATGCTATCCATGTGGGGCTACATGCCCACCAAGTTTCGTGTACCCCGGTCTTTCAGTGTCCCGGGAATCCTTGACGAAAAATTAAGTTATTTGTGAAGTTATATATTTTTCCTACATTCTTCGGAACTAGTGAATATGTAAGTCAATGCTTGACGGAACTGTCTTCTGGGTCTCAATTTCAGACTGATGGGTTTTTCTGCAACACATTAAGCTTGAAGGTTAACCTCATAGCGAGCAGGCTAGTTCTGTGGCATAAATTCCCATAGTAACCAAGGTGGAACTCACGTAAACCACACTAATGGATTAGATCGGTCACTAAAATTAGCAAGACTTAAGCCAGGTTTGACCTTTAGCAAGGTTGATGGAATACCCCCTCGTTAAAATAACTGGCTGACAAATGACTGGCTAATAAAAAACAAGGTAATCAAAACTATGACAAATGAACACTGCACTTTGAGATTCTTTTTTTTTCGAATATGCTTTTGGTTCGCCTTGGGGATCAATAAAGTATCTATCTTCCTATCTATATATCTATCTATCTATCTATCTATCTATCCATCCATCCATCCATCCCAGCTCCAGAGCACTAACCCGGAATACCAACCATCAGGATTCTTATATTGCCGGATTCCAGACAACATCATCTACACATATGAATAGATATTGGCATGGTTCAAAAAATCACATTTTGAGACAAATTTCACAAATTTGAGACATTTTTTGTCCTTGATATAAAGGCTGACATAAGACATGCAAGTACTTTCCCAGATATGGGTAGCTTAGATGACCAAGATAAGAGCTTAAAAGTAAACGTAGTAAAATAACCCTGAAACACCATGATCGTAGTTGTCATCATTTCATATATGAGGTCATGTGAATTGGGGTACTATTTTCGGCACAATTTCCAAGCAAAAATCCAAACCCAATCATGAGGGTTTTCTAAGATCCAAACCCAATCATGAGGGTTTTCTAAGATCATTTGCAATTGAGATGAGCTCGTCATTTTGTATACTCATCATTTCCGTGTCATGTATGTTGAATCATGTAAACCCCACCATGTTCTCTTTACATGTATCATACAGCACAAACAAATAGAGATGCAGAATCAATCATCTGAGCCAGATTCACGTAAGTACACACACACACACACACAGACACACACACACACACACATAGGGGTGCCATTTGGGTGGGTTCTATGGGTTCTGAGGGTCCAGCATTCACAGGGGGCTCTCAGAGGATGGCGCTAAAGGAGCATTTTACTCGTAAGAGATGAAAAATATTTTTTTCTTGTAAGATCATTGAGTTAGCCAACAGCTAGAGTTGCTATAGACCGGTTTCAGGGGAACTCAGATTCTGATGCTTTGATCTCACATAATTATTTTTGTTGAAGGTGCTATGTAAGCAATGTAACACGGTTTCTAAGGTAAAACATTTTTGTCACATATGGCTAACATCACCTCACCATCCGCTAGCTGCCTGTGCCCTGAACCTTGCCCATAAAAACATAACAAACTGTTCCAGCATATTACTGATGAGATGTGCATTTGGGAGAGTTTCAATTTCACGGGAGGAAGGGAGAGGGAGTAGCGAGCAAGCTCTCTGTTTTGTTTGAACGTCAACAGAAGTGATGTTACCCTGCATCGCTTATAGCACCGTTAAGGGCTTTGTGTAGCCTACTATGTTGGTTATGACATATTCTGAATTATGTATCTCATGGATGCTTCAGAGTTAGAGCCCTCTTCAAGCCACAAGGTAACCGCCAAAGATTCTAGAACAGAGCAAGATAGATCAGTTACGTCATAGGCATGAAGTACCTAAGCCCGACAGGGCGCCATTTTGGTAAGCTCAGCTACATTTCATATACAGTTCCAATTCTATGAGCCCACCTGAACAGCTGGTTTTTTGTTTTTTTTTACTCGGTAATGAACTGCAAGGACTGACAGTGTGAAAGGCCTGATTTATCTTTTTCCAAGTTCCTGAATAAGGATAGGTAAATAGGCCTATTATTTAGACAGAAGTAGCTATTGCACTGGTAAATAGATCACATAAATTCCCATTGAGAGACTATAGCTGTTATATACCTGTTGGTAATTGATCGCCCCCTACTGGCGAATGGAATATACATGAAAAAGTAGGGTACTGTGTGTAGTTCTGCAAGCGGTTTGATTCAGTAAACAACCTAACCTGCATACGGCCTCCGTTTCTTCATTATTAGATATCACGGATATAACAGTGGCGACGAGGATGGGATTGATTGTCAACGGAGAGAAAACGGCTCACGTCTAGTGATAGGGGATAAACTTTCAGAAGAAAAGAACAAGTCACGAACGAAAATAACCAGGTGAAGTGAAGTTAGCTGTGCTTTATTGCTAGCATCATGGCGTCTTTCCAAATTGGAAGCATTGGGGAATATAAGGAATCAGATGAAGATTTTGAATCATATCTTGAACGCTTTGACCAGTGGATAATTGCGAATGCTGTGCCTTCTGACAAAAAGGTCAGTACATTTTTATCCATGATTGGGGCAGAAGCATATCGGTTATTGAAGAACTTAACGTCCCCGACCAAACCTAGCACCATGTCATACAAACTGCTCAGTAAAGCACTGACTGACCACTACAAACCAAAGCCAATGGTGATCGCCGAGCGATTCCGATTCCAACGGAGACAACAGCAAGATGGAGAAAGCGTGGCCGATTACATCGTTGCACTCAAACAACTCTCAACATACTGTGAGTTTTCTGGATATTTAGATGAAGCTCTTAGGGACAGATTTGTCTGTGGGCTGAGAACCGAAGCCATTCAGAGAAGGCTTTTGACAGAGCGTGATTTAACTTTTAAGACTGCTTGTGACATTGCGAGCTCGATGGAAATGGCATCTAAGAACACAGTGGAATTTTTGGAAATGCCAAACGAGGCGTCAGAGGTGCATAAAGTCTACAGCCAGAAAACAAGGCGTGAACAAACCAGACGTACCAATCCAAGTGGTAGCCAGCTGGATGGATCACTGGCTGACGTGAGTAGACAGCCATGTTATCGATGCGGGGGCCAACATGCCGCTAGTGTCTGTAAATTTAAGACAGAAAAATGCCACCATTGTTCCAAATTGGGTCACATTGCACGTGTGTGCAGGAACAGAAGTAAAACAATGAGAACCCAATATGTTAAACAAGAACACAGACAGGAAGATGAGGCTAGTGATTGCGAAAATGAACTGTTTGGCGTCTATTCAGTGTACACTGCTACAGATGGGACTGATGGCATTGGAATAGTGTTGGACATTGAAGGCAGCTCAATTCAAATGCAGCTAGATACTGGAGCTGCGGTGACACTAGTTTCAGAAAAAACATACAAAGAGGCCTTAACACATCTGCCACTGCGACAATGCAATTTGACATTAACCACTTTCACTGGAGATGTCATTCCTTTAATGGGCCAAGTGAATGTAGCTGTAAAATATGAGGCACAGAGACAGACATTGCCACTGGTGGTAGTAAAGGGTGACCGTCCGGCACTGCTGGGGAGAAATTGGCTGAAGAGGATTAAATTAAACTGGGCAAACATTTTTGCAGTAGACAACAGAGCTGGCCGTGAGCCTGAAGTGTCGGCGTTGCTGCAGCGCTATCGGTCTGTGTTTGATGAGGGACCCAGTACAATCTGTGGATTTAAAGCACATATCAGAATCAAGCCAGATGCACAGCCAATATTCAAGAAAGCCAGACCCCTGCCTTATGCTTTAAAAGAGACGGTGGAAAGAGAACTGGACAGATTGGAAGGAATGGGCATAATATCTAAGGTGGACCGCAGTGAGTGGGCCTCACCTTTAGTCGTAGTCCCAAAAGCAGACAAAAGCATTCGAATTTGCGGGGATTATAGTCACCATCAACCAGAGTGTGGAAGAGGAGTCCTACCCACTACCGAATACAGAAGACCTGTTCGCAACACTGGCAGGTGGTAGATGGTTTTCAAAGCTGGATCTTTCGCATGCATACCAGCAATTAGAGCTGAGCCCAGAGTCAGAGAAGTATTTGACTGTCAATCCTCACCGGGGATTGCATCGGCACCACCGCCTATCATATGGAGTCTCCAGTGCGCCTTCACTCTTCCAGGGGGTAATGGATCAAGTGCTACAGGGACTGGATGGAGTCACCTGTTTTTTGGATGACATCCTGATAACGGCAAACTCAAAACAAACTCATTTGAAGAGGCTGGAAGAAGTATTGAGCAGGCTGGAGAAATTTAGAGTGAGAGCAAAGCGAACAAAGTGCCAGTTCATGACAAACAAGGTTGAGTACCATCTCATTGATGCAGAGGGGCTGCACCCCACAGAAGAAAAAGTGGCAGCCATAGTGAATTCTCCTAGGCCTAGCAATGTAACTGAGCTGCGATCCTACTTAGGTCTCTTAAATTACTATGGACGCTTCCTAAAAGACTTAGCCACACTGTTCCAGCCACTTCATGCTTTATTCAAGAAAGATGTTCCGTGGGAGTGGACCCCTGCCTGTGAGGCTGCTTTCAGACAGGGCAAGGAGCAGCTATTAGGAAGTACAGCATTAGAGCATTATGACACAAGAAAACGGGTCAGGCTGGCTGTGATTTCACATGTGATGGAGAATGGGGAAGAACGGCCGATTGCTTTTGCCTCCCGCACCCTGACAGAGGCAGAAAAGAAATATGCTCAAATAGAGAAGGAAGCACTAGGGATTATCTTTGGGGTCAAGAAGTTTCACAAGTACCTTTATGGGAGGAAATTCATCTTGACTACAGACCATAAGCCCTTGTTGGCCATTCTGGGACCGAAGTCAGCCATTCCAACACTGGCTGCACTAAGAATGCAGCGCTGGGCACTGATCCTCATGGCTTACACGTATGAAATAGAGTATCGCAGATCAGAGGACCATGGAAATGCTGATGCATTATCAAGACTGCCAAGAATACAGAATGATGACACTGCAGCAGAGCAGGGGATCTTCTATTTCTCTTATGTGAACGAGCTCCCTGTGCAAGCCTCAGAAATAGCTGAAGGTACTAAGAACGATCCAGTTCTCAGCAAAGTTCAGCATTATATTTTGGAAGGATGGCCTTATGACATTCTAGACACTTCACTGAGACCTTTCTTCAACAAGAGGACAGAGTTGTCAGCCGACCATGGCTGTATCCTGTGGGGGCTAAGAGTAGTCATTCCACCTATGCACAGACAACGACTGCTGAATGACTTACATGACGGACACCAGGGCATCTGTCGTATGAAAGCTTTAGCAAGAAGCTGCATGTGGTGGCCTCAAATAGATAATGACATTGAAAACAGGGTACAGAGCTGCAGAGCTTGTCAGGCTGTCAGAAAAATGCCGGGTGTAGCACCACTGCACTGCTGGAAGTGGCCTGCACGAGTGTGGCAAAGGATCCATATTGACTTTGCTGAAAAAGACAAGCATCACTTCCTGGTGGTTGTGGATAGCCGCTCAAAATGGCCCACATGAGTGTAACAACAGCATCCAAAACCATTGAGGTTCTCCGTAGTCTGTTTGCATCTTATGGCCTACCAGAGGAATGTGTGAGTGATAATGGACCTCAATTCACCTCAGCAGAGTTCCAACAGTTCCTGAGAAATAATGGAGTAAAGCAGACCTTAGTTCCAGCTTACCATCCTGCCTCGAATGGGGCAGCTGAAAGGTCAGTGCAGACACTGAAGGCATCTTTGATGAGGCAGGTGCTGAGTGATGATCCTGCAGGCCACAAACCTTCCCTACAGCATCGTCTGGCAAACTTTCTCCTGATGTACCGCAGTACACCACATTCTGTCACAGGCTGTACACCAGCTGAATTGTTCTTGAAACGCAGACTGCGGACCCGATTCAGTCTTCTTAGACCAGACCGTGCCAAGTTCATGGAGGCCCAGCAGGCCAAACAGAAAGCACATCATGACAGGCCTTCCTCTATCCTACAGGACCCTACATGACGGCGACCTGGTACGAGTGAGAAATTTCCGTGAGGGGAAGGAGAAATGGAGTAGGGCCACAGTGGTGAAGCGTCTGGGGCCGGTGACCTACCTCATTCATGATGGAGTGCGAGAGCGCACTGCTCATATTGACCACCTGTTATCATCCAAAGAACCTGCAGATGTTCCCAGTGGTAATGACCATAACCCGACCCACTGGGCAGAGCTCCCAACTTCAGTAATGAATTCACCTGAGACTCCAGGGGCAAATGAAGGCATCGGCATAGACCGAAGCATGACACCAAATCACCCACAAACATACACACGTACTCCAGCACATGCACTTGCTACGCCACCTACAACATCACAAACACCACATACACACCCAGTCAATACACCCACATCCGACCCGGAACCACAAAGATATCCCCAGAGATACCACACTGCTCCTAAGAGACTGGACTGGTGATGGATCTGTTTTTAGTTAAAGGCTTTAGTATAAATTGTTTTAATAGTGTTCATAGCCTTTAAGTGAAGAACTTGAGTAAGTGTACATGTTAAAACGGGTTTCATTTTGACAGTAGTATGAAACTAAAAGATAAACAAAATAATATGTTAATAAGGTGAAAATCCATTGTTATGTTCTGATAGCATTTTGAAAAAGGATTTAGTTGCTAAAAGGGGAGGAGTGTTATATACCTGTTGGTAATTGATCGCCCCCTACTGGCGAATGGAATATACAAAAGTAGGGTACTGTGTGTAGTTCTGCAAGTGGTTTGATTCAGTAAACAACCTAACCTGCATACGGCCTCCGTTTCTTCATTATTATATATCACGGATATAACAATAGCCTACTGATAAGCTAGCTAGCAGGCAAACTAACTTAGCTAACGTTACATTATCACCATTGTTCTTTTTTCTACCTGTAGGCTATACGTTAACCCTTTGTTCACGACCTGCTTAAACACAGCGCATAGGCATAGGCTATTATTATCAATCACTAATAAGGTCAAGAGTTCACTCAAGCGTCTGACGTAACTTAAATAAATGCAAATAGTTGGCCTAGGCTAAACACAACCGTGCTTGACACTAATTATTATCGTTTCCATGCAGTCAAAAACTCCCAAATTGTCCTGCTTGCCTATGTGAAATGCATATGACCACAGAAGTTCGTTTTCAAAAATCATTAGCCTATATACAGGCTGGAGCCAAATTAAAACATGTCTTTGTAAAATAGGCTACGTTTAATTAAAAAGTGTTTCTTGCGTGCGTTCATTCTCTCATTCCCTCTCCAAAATGTTCCTGTTCTAGGCTGGCCAAGTGCATGAACCCAGCATCGGTGCGCGTGTCACATGAAACACAATTGAGACAATAGATTGACCATATTGTACAACTGCAAAGCCGCATGTTATATTCATGACATGAAAAGTGGAACTGAGAAATTGTGCAGTCGGCTAAACGTTTTAATCTTGCGCAAAACTGATGAACCCAGCATTGGTGCGTCGCATAAATTAAAACACAAATTGAAGCCGCACAGCTTGACCATTGGACAATCCTACCACAAAACCTTCCATAGGCATGCAACGTTTATGACATAAAAAGTGGAATATGAACGCATTTCATCACACCTGACAAATAAACAGGGTTGTGGCCGCGATTTGACTGATTTATTGAGCTCTCAGCGCAGTGCTGACTTGCGCGTCTTTGATGAGCGTATACAAAGGAAAGCCCTCTAATCGGACGGGCAAGACTGACAAGGAGGCCAGCCCGTGGCTACGCGTAGACTACTGTATGTCAAACAGGTGCTTTAATCTCTTCAACCTCCACAAATTAAGCTACAGTTAATTCCGTAGTCGTTTGAATAAGTTTGCAATTGACAACGCGACTGACAACGTTGTGATAAATAGGCATTCTAACTTTTGCAAAGTCAACTTGAATGCATCAATTTTGAACAAAGTTGTGTAGGCTACACCGCGCCAGTTGTAGTCTGCATGAAGTTCTTGCACAAGCCACCGTTTTGATTTCCGTAGGGGAGATGCGGGCTGAACCCGCTTGAGGGAGAGAGGTGCAGGGAGAGAATGGGTGCTCTACACTACGCACATCTCTATGAAATAATGTAGCCTAGACTAATCCATATTTTAAATATTTTAAAAACAATCATGGAAACAATGTCAATAGGCTAGACAGATATTGTGAGTAGGCCTAATGCAGGAATGGACGTTACAGTTATTCAGTAACTATAACGAATTACTGAAATTTAAATTGTAATGTGTTACCTTTAGACTACTTCGTTTCCCAATAAAGTAACGAAATTACAGTAACACGTTACCCCCAACACTGGCCTATTGAACTTTGATGGATGATGGACAGATGTCAGTGCCCTAGCCTAATTTACCCTCGGAAATAATTCTACATTGTCTTTATACAATATATTTAACTGGTCTAGACATGGTGTGGTCTATTGGGTTTCACGTAATTTCAACATACAGCTTTACAGAATAAATATTGTTAACATGTTAGGATCAGCGCCATAGGATTCCCACGGTAGCCAGCGTCTGTGACGACACCTGAGCTTACCAAAATGGCGCCCATAGAGTCATAGAACGTACTTCAACATATCCAACGTATTCTCCTGCCAGTAATCTATCTTGCTCTGTTCTAGAATCTTTGGTAACCGCTGAGGAGACCAGTGATATTCTAATAGAAAAAGAGGATGAGGAAGAGGAAGATGCAAAGAACCAGGAAGCAAGTGAGGCAGACATGAGGGATGTTGCAGAAAGCAAACCACTGGTTTCTGACCCAGATGATCTGCTGTCAGCTGTCCCAGGTTAGTTCATAGCCAGACTTCAAATGTACTGTATTCCTAGTGTTCCTTTTTCACATGACTTAAAAAGGCCTTCTCAAAACTCTCTGAATACTGGCCATGGGCATAAAATTTGTGTGATGTTAAGTGGCGCCACATATATGATCAATGTCCAAGGGTCCATAGTTATGTGAATTGGAGAAACCATTGAAGAAACCTGCAGTGCTCTGTTATGGGTGCAACTGGCATCGATTATCAGCTGCAAAGACAAATGCAAATTGAAATCTGAAATTGATTGAACCAAAGCTCTCAGACTCCTCCTTGTCACTCTCCACCTGGCATCAAGACATTTACCTTTTAGAGGTAAAACCAAAGAGTTAAGTAATTTCCCTGCAGCTTTTGGCACTTTATAATCCACATTTGAAAGAGCATCCTGTAAAAGTGAAAACTTCAAAAAAATGGTTGAATAGCTCACTATTGTATTTCAGACATCAAAAATATATTCATTGAATTGTGTGGGATAAGAGTCCTAAAAACAATCCTTAGAGAAAGGGAAGATGCCATCTATTATGGCATTGTTTGTGATGGCACAACAGATATTTCCCACACTGAGCCAAATATGATATGTTGTATCATAATGCTGAAGATATGATATGATATATGTTGATGATATGCTAACGAATTGGAAATAATTGAAAAATTCATTCTAATGAAATATTTCTACAGAAAACCAGGGAGTGAAATAACAAGGATGATAGATGGTGTGCTTGTATTGACATTAGTGATTGAAAGGGACAATGAAATGATAATGGTGCAAACATGAAATGAAACCAACATCAAACTGAAAACTTAAACTGAATGTAAAGTAAACCAAGATGTGCAATTACACTACTAAAAGAAATGTAAGTAGGAATAACCGCCTAGAACAAATGCCACATCTGAAAATGCCCTAAAGGAATTACAACATCTGAATATGCCCTAAAGGAATTACAACATCTTCCAACTCAGACGGTGAGGAGAGGTTAGGTGTGAGATTCACATAACGACTACAGTGGTCTTAGTCTAAAACAATATAAATATTTTAGATTGTAAAAGCAAACATGGACTGCTGCCCATATTACAAGGATCAATTCAAGACCAATAATTAATCGTATTCATGTCAAGCATTTACAGATATTTGGAAGTAAGTACCAGTTAAATCTTGGCCAGATCCTCAGGCGGTGTATGTTTTGTATTTTGTATGAAATGTAGATTTCGGCTATACAGTTTACACAGAGACCGCTCGTCTGTCTGGATAACACACAGCAACAACACATGGACAAAAGTCGTAAAAAACACACAGTAAAACCACAACATGCATACTGTATACTGCACACGTGCACGCACACACGCATGCACAGCACTTCCCACAACCATGAATCTGATGTCTGGCACCATGGCCCTGTCTTCAGCCCAACCAAGAACTCCAGTTCTGGCAATAAAGGAGGTGGTGGGACCTGGACCAGGCAGACAAACTACGACCAAAACACTGATGGAAAAGCCTTGGCGAGATATTCACTGGGGGTAAGATGAGTACTTCCTCTATATCTTTTAATTACAAAATGAGTGCTCCATCTTGACTTGCTAACCACTCAAAAGATTTGTGACAGTCAAGACAGACTGATGACAAAAAGAATGGAAAAGAAAATGATAGAGAAGAACCCAGATGTTGAGCATCTCCGTATCCTGGTCCATGGTCCAGTGGGAGCAGGGAAGTCCAGCCTCATCAACTCCATAAACAGCATCTTCCAGAGGAGGATGACACAAGCACTGAAAACTGATCACAGTTTTCCAGAGGCAGGAGAGGTTCCATGTTAATACCCTTTTGACAAATCAATTATTTTCTGAACTCAGTATACTTGAGGCAAATAACACAATTTTTACTGTTATGTAAGCCACCAGCAAAGCAGACATTGTTTCAGTTTTATCCACCTGGTTCTTATCTCGGTTGACCTACTCATCAAGGGGAATTATTTTAGCCAACAAATTCAGTATTCAATATTGTGAGGATAATTTTTAACGAGTACAAGTGGGAAAGCACTTAATGGTTTGTTATCTTACCACTGCCTTGTCTACAAGCTCTTCGTAAATCGTAAATCAGGTTTCTGGGCCAAGTATACTTGCGTATACAAGGAATTTGGTCTTTGCATTTATCCCATCCGTGAATTAACACTTAGAGCACACAGTGAACACACAGTGAGGTGAAGCACACACTAACCCAGAGCTGTGAGCTGCCTTGCTTGTCTACCTAGCTGTGAGCTGCCTTGCTTGCCTACCTTGCTTGCACAGTGAGGGGTTAGGCACCTTGCACTTCAACCGACAACCCTCCGGTTACAAGCCCGAAGCCCTAACCAGTAGGCTACGACTGCCTCACCTTTGCACTCACTCTACTGTAGAAAAAGGGCTGAGCATAAAAAAGCTAGATGACCTCTGACCTTACTCTTGTGCCCATGCCATTCTTTTCTCCGGAACTATTGCATCACAACGTCTCACAAGTCATCACAAGTTTGAGGTTGGAAAATTGCCTTAACCCTGAGGTCAGTGGTGTGTGTCATTGACATCATTCATCTGTTATTTCAGTTCAAAATCCACAAGATCAGAGATGAGATGCAGAGATGCATACACACACACAATCACAGTATGTTGCCATTTTTCTTTTACTACTACCTGAATCTGGTCATGATACTTTAGAGCTGCTCTTCTCTCTGTAGTTTAACCCTACAAGTTCCTGTTCAGACACAGACCCAAACTTTGTCAGCAACTCCACTCTGAGTAATAGGATTCACTGCCTTGTAAGTGTCGTTCCAGCAGACAGGGTCACTCTGATGGAAGAGAATGACTTTAAGAAGATGAAGCAAATCAGACAACAGGCTAGTGAGATGGGTAGGTGACAATTAACAATTTTCACAAATTACTTAAATTCAAAGTCATATACAGTCAGTAATACATAAATAAGTAATACATAATAAATTACCCATACATTTTAACATTCCTTTGACCAAGGACTATGGACCCAGGAAGTTTCCCATCCAAGCACTAACCAAGCTTGAGGCTTTTTAGCAGATGGTACATGTGTAGGCATGTGTCCCATTCACACAGTTGGCCTTTCTTTTCTGGCTTTGGCTGCATTAATTGTGATGATTTTGGGGTTTTGTCAAACCAGCTAAAATATTTCTTGTATGCTGAACTTTCTTTGCAGACAAAATGTAATAAATGAATTAATCCTGCAGGAATCCCTCAGCTTATAATACTAACAAAAGTGGATCTGGCATGTCCAGAGGTCCAGAAGAACATCAAAAAGATCTACAGGAGCAAGAAGATCAAGGAGAAGGTACACTTTCACCGCAGAATATGCAGGTGTGCAAGTGATATATAGGATACTGTCAACATATTGGCTATTTTTTCTTCTCTTTGCAAAACATCTCCTCAGATGCAAGAGTGCAGTAACAGACTGGGAGGTCACATGACAGACATCTTCCCAGTGAGAAACTACCATGAGGAGATTGATATGAACCCAGATGTGAACATGCTACTACTGTCTGCACTGAAACCCATCCTGAATCACGCCAACGATTATGTTGAAGACAACAAACCTGGCTGGAGCGTATTCTCTTTTTTATCTTGGATCTTTGGACAATGACCCTTGTAATGGTTGTGTCACAGTCAGGAGGGGTTTATTATTATTATTATTATTATTATTATTATTATTATTATGTATAAATGTCTGATGCTGGGGGAAAATGCTTATTTGTGCACAATGAACAATTCCCTGTGATGGACGTTTTCCTGCTTTCTCATGTGGAACACTGTGATTGGTGGATGGACTAATTGGACTGGGGTGTGTGAGGGGTTGTGATTGGGTAAATCCTTATAGGGAAAGGGGAGGTTGTAGTGACGACGGGGGGAACTCAGGGCTGGCCTGATGACGCGACCCCGAAGCAACAGCTGATGCGAGGTGGACTGCTGGATGACTGACCGCTGACGGGTTGATTAAGAGGACGCAAACTAGCGATCCATGAAGGAAAGTAACTTTTGCTTATCTGCTGTCTTGCTGTGTGAGTGGGCCATCGGTCATCTGTCTAAGTTTTAAGAACTGTCCTTTTCCCCGGGGTGCCGACTTCCTGGAGCTGTGCAGCCTGACTGAAGAGAGGAGACAGCTGATATGCCGATCGTGACGCCTGCTAAAGGAAAGTAAAACAATCATTCTGTCTTAGTGTGGATGGGCCAGCTCAAGGTTTACACGGCGCATTAAAACATTGTTCTCTCCCTCGCGATTATTTCTGCCGACAAGGAAGTCTTCTGCGCGCTTTGGACAGCAGTCTGAGCGTGCCCTAACGCCACTGGCTGCAGGGGCGGACTCCACGGAGACAGCGCTGCTACACCACCCAGTGCATTGTGGGATTTGTTGTTTTCTTGGTCGGCGAGGAGGGTGCCGCCGACCAATGTTATTTCTCTGATCGGGGGCCAGCAATGCGCGACAGCGGAGGGGGCGTGGACTGTGTCATGGTGAGCCCTCCCTCCTTATAACTGCTTGGGCCTATTGCACAATTGTCTACCTGTGTGGCAATTAAGAAACAAACTGGACTGAAGTGATTTATTGTGTGCTTATTCCTATGTGGCTTTATTGGTGTTAAACGTATTGCTATGCAATTCTGAATGGTACATTCAGGAATGCTGTGAATAATATTGTGTTTCTACTAGTGCTAGCCTGTGTGTGTTGGTAATGCTATTCCCTTTGCTGTGATTGAGTGTGTGGGCTATTTTATCTTAAGAGAGTCCTGTGATGTTTTTCTTGTTGCTCAGAGTTAGGCTTCTAGTGGCTTAAACTGGTATTGCGGGCACTGTGTGGGTGATATCCTGGACTTTAACAGAGGGTGGGCTCGGGCCTGACACTGTGTACACTTAACATCTTCTGCCGGCTCTGCATGTATGCTTGCTGCTGCTCCCTTGTAATAAATAACTGTAAATTTATTCAGTGTGGTGGTTGTGTCTCAGAGAGGTTCGAATCTGCATTCCTAAGAGTTGGACTCCAGTAATTAGTGGATGAGAAGCATTTTTTAAAGTGGAATGACAATAAAACAGAGGTACTTTTGGTTGGACCAAAATCAAAGCAAGACACTGTAATAATCTTGTGAACCTGGCACACCAGGTCAAATCAAAAGTAACAAGCCTAGGTGCAGTAACAGATCAACGATCAACAACCCCCCCACCCAGCAAAAAAAAACAAAAAAACACCAATTACCACAGCTACCACCATCACACAAAATAATCCAATAAAATAAGCCAGAATAATCACTACTGCTACGCGAAAAGAAACACCTGACAGTGAAATTGCCAGCTTGACTTGACACCAACAAATAGAAATCAACAGCCTACACACAATATACAGTATACCACACAATTGCTAACATATATTATATTAAAGGTACTGTAAGCAATGTTGGGTAACGTCACTTCTGTTGACGTTCAAACAAAACAGTGAGCTAACTTTACCTGATGGGCGTCACAGCGTCCTCCACAATTTTTGCCACCCCTGGTAATACTTATTTCATTAACTGCAAAAGCATTGCTTTAGGTAAGACTAATATTTTTATTTACTTTCATATCTTTACTCAAAAAATGGCTTACCAGTGGTAGGAGTTGTTATCATTATTTTACCTCAGGGATCCCTCAGGTGGTCATCTTGACAAAAGTGAATGAGGCCCATGTAGGAAACCGAAACTTAGCAATTGGAATGGGAGGAGAGAGGGAAAGTCAAATAATTATAATGCATTTCTTTGCAGACAGTCTTACCTAAAGCAATGCTTTTGCAGTTAATGAAATAAGTATTACCAGGGGTGCCAAAAATTGTGGAGGACGCTGTGACGCCCATCAGGTAAACCAATCTGGAAACAGTAGTGTAAACTGGAAGCATTATTAGCCGTGTTTAAAAACCAGCTGTTCAGCAACCTGACTGGAAGAAACTGCTATTAAGGAAGTGTTAGAAATGACTCAAATATACGTCATGTGTTTTTGTTTTTTTTGTAGATGGATGGATGCAGAGAGAACAGGGCATAAGCAGGGTGGCTAGTAAATTGAACAGGGCATAAGCAGGGTGGCTAGTAAATTGAACAGGGCATAAGCAGGGTGGCTAGTAAATTGGTAGACAATGTGATTGTGAACAACTTGAGTTTCTAAGAAAGAGGAACACACAGGTTAAGCAACATAGGTTAAGCAGACAGGTTGTTGTTGGCTGACTAATACACTAAGCAGACAGGTTAAATTGTTGGCTGAATAGGACACTATAAACCACACAGGTTAATTTGTTGGTGGTATTCCAGTAATTTGTTGTTTTGCACGCTGTCTTTTAATCATTCAGTGTTTTTGAATTACAACACCAAATCAGAAAAAGTTGGGACGTTGTGTAAAATGCATATAAATACAGAATGTGATAATCTGCAAATCTCAAAACTCACTTCTGCAAACTTCTCCTGTTAATTGACTTTTTTTCTCATATTGCCCACCACTCTAGTTTTGTCTGCTGCTTTGTCCACATCCCTGTGTGATATTTCAACCTTTATGTAACCATGTCCAAGTAGCTTGTCTGTTTGTTATGTACCTACTGTATCAGGCCCGGGGTGGGTAATCAGGAGAATTCCCTTTCACTGTAAAAATTGTATAATTCATGTACAATAAGCCTGAATTGAATTCCATGAGTAGTTACCATGATGACCACGCTTAATAAAGCATAATTTAGAATGATGTACCCACCATACTTAATGCTTTAGTTGATATGTTGTTCATGCATGAGGTCATGAATGACATATGATGAACTCATGTCAATTCCTGAATTAATGAATGAATGCATGAATTCATGATGATTTATGGTACCCTTACCATAGTGTTACCAAAAAATCTATAGCTTCTGAGCTGCAGATCAGCCAGTCCCTTGCTAAAAATGATGACGAGCCAGAAATTAGCAATGAGGACGCCATGACTACAGGGACAGGTAGAGAAGATAAAAGAGTAAGCAATATGAATTAAAGTACTTAATGTAGGAAAGAACAGTATATGACAGGCTACATGATAAAACAATTGTTACCTCTGTTCCCTGTTGGAAAATACACACTTGGAGCAGTTTGTTAATTTCGCAGAAATGTTGTATTCCCAGAGAAATTCTTAGCCAGAGAGGTAGAATACCCCTTCAGTATTCCCAGAGAAATTCTTAGCCAGAGAGGTAGAATACCCCTTCAGTATTCCCAGAGAAATTCTTAGCCAGAGAGGTGGAATACCCCTTCAGTATTCCCAGAGAAATTCTTAGCCAGAGAGGTGGAATACCCCTTCAGTATTCCCAGAGAAATTCCAAAGTTTTTAAAAACTGTTCCAGCCAATTGCCCTGTCCCAGGTTAGTATAGGTTTAGTCAGATTTTTTTTTTTATTTTTTTTTTTTTTTTTTTAGCATGCCCAAATTTCCGTCAATGATTCGGGACACTGAAAGACGGGGTACACGAAACTTGGTGGGCATGTAACCCCATATGGATAGCATGGAACCATGGTTTTCGTTTTGATCTGTAGCCCCCGCTGGACTGGACCCCCGAAAGGAGGGTAGGGCAGACACAGTTTTCTGTGAATATCTCGAAAACCGTGGGGTTTAGGAGGACCATTTTTTTTTTTTTGTATATGTTGATCTCAAGGGGCCATGTCAACCCATTCCATAACCACTCATTTCATGTATAAGCGCCACCTAGTTAAACACAAAAACAAAAATAAAAATGAGGTGTTGTAATTGAAGGTATCTGTGACCTAACATAGTCAAAACTGCACGAAATTGGAATTGTAGGATCATTATGACACCCTCTGTATGCACACCAAGTTTTGTGGAATTCCGTTCATGGGGGGGCCACACAATAAATTAATTTATGTTACTATACACCAACTGGCCTGTAGGTGGCGGGAGACAGTTTTCTGTGAATATCTCGATAACCGTGGGGCCTAGGAGGTCCACCTTTTTATGTATGTTGGTCTTAAGGGGCATGTCAACCCATCCCATTACCACTTATTTCATGTATAAAACCACCTAGTTAAAATTAAAAAGCAAAAATTAGGTGTTTTCATCACAATATCTCTGGCTGACAAGGTCAAAACTGCACGAAATTAAAAGTGTAGGATCATTATGACACCCTCGAATGCATGCCAAGTTTTGTGTACTTTTCGTTCATTGGGGGCCTTACAATAAAATCATTTATGTGTACATTTAGTGGCGTACACCAACAAGGATTCGGGACACTGAAAGACCGGGGTACACAAAACTTGGTGGGCATGTACCCCCACATGGATAGCATGGAACCGTCATTCTTCGTTTTGATCTGTAGCCCCCGCTGGACTGGACCCCCGAAGGAGGGTAGGGCAGACACAGTTCTCTGTGAATATCTTGAGAACTGTAGGGCCTAGGATGACCAATTTTTTTCCGATATGTTTGCCTCCAAGGGTCATGTTAACCCATTCCATGTGCACACATGTGCATAAACAGATACACACGCACACATACATTTACAGTAATCATCACGTATGACACATACTCACACAGTAGACATATGTATGCGCATGCATGCACATGCACAAACACACAAACGCGGGCAAACACACAAGCATGCACATACACACACACACACACACACACACACACACCCACACACATAAACATAAATTTATACATTGCACATGCACATAATTCAAAATTTTTCGGTCATCTACTCCCTGAATTTTTGGTCATTGATACCGGGACACCCGAACCACCCGGGTACACATGACATTTGGTGGGTATGTAGCCCCACTAGACTTTTAACGGAAAAATTTCATTTAGATCCCGGGGACCACCACCACCCCCTGCTGGGCCCCTGAACATAAAAAAAAAAACAGTTTTTCCTAAATAACTACCTGAACCGTGGCACTGAGGATGAAGAATATTTTATGGTATGTTGGTCTCAAAGGGTCCACATCAACCTGGCTCATAATCACTCATTTGTGATTTGCACCCCCACCCCCCGGTAAAAATGAAAATGCAATATTATTCTGCTTTAATTGCCCCTATCTTCAGTTAAGATGTTCAGAACTGCACCAAATTTTATGTGTATGATTGACCTGGCATTCTCTGGGGGTATGCCAAGTTTCGTAGAATTTCATCCATGGGGGGTCTAAAAAAATTAGGTTATGTGTACATTTAGTGACTGTACACTCATTGGCCTGTAAATGGCGGTGCACACATATACACATGCACACACACAGGCACCCACATACTATCGGTATTAGAACGGCCGATACATAATTACAAATTCAGTAGGATTAAAAGAAAGCCAAAATAAATATTCATCATCATCATCATGGCTGCATTTTCAGTATTGGCGATAAGTAGTGGTTTGTCCACTAGATGGCTTATCGTTGCAGTGAGGCGTAATTTTGTTGGAAGTTAAAAGTGGGTTGGAAAAACAATGGGCGCTTCCTACAAGGACTGTAATTTACTGCAGCGGACATCTAATAAGGATAGGACGATGTTCACATGAAGTGTAATTCCCATTTCTTCTTGAAGCCGAAATAAATCTGAGGATGTTTATCGGACATGCTTGGTTTTTACTGCAGGTACGTTAATCTTGTAATATCAATAAGGACCTAGGTAATGTTACCGTTAGCGTTGGTTGAGTGATGGAGGCATTTGATTGATTGCATTTGTAGAAAACTATAAATGCGGTTATACCAAGCAAATTGATAGCAGCACTGTTTGTATCTTTCGACTGTCATTTATTGCACGTGCTACAAAATCATTCTGTGCAATGGAAGATTTACCAACGTTACACCGGTCTGATACAGTTTTGCCTATACATGCGTGAGACTGAGACGCCTGTTTATTTTGTTTTAAAGTGCGTGCAGGGTGTGAGAGGGGGAATCGATGTGCTTTGATTACAGCTTGGTAGTTGTAGTCTTGTGAAATTAAAAAGCACGTGTGTGTGAAGTATCAAACAATGACACCTTCATTTCATTATGGCTGCTTTAGCAACACACCTTAAGCTACTGTGTAGTGGGTCCCATCTAGAAGTGGCTACTTCATTCGCCTTTTCCTTGACTCATGGAGCTGCTTGAATGTTATTACAATTTTTAAGCCCGCGATATGGCAGTTTAAGTCCGCTTGATACTGTAAAGGCGTAAGCCATTGGTTTCCAAAGGAGATTTTATTTGTGTAAGCCAGCATAGCCTATTGACAATTTATGTTGTAAATAGGCCTACCTTATAATCCTACCTGTAGCTTAGGGAAGCTAACAGCTTTCTATTAGGATCTAGTTTGTTAGTTACCGTTTTGTCATAACTCCCTGATGCATTTTTGCATTTAGAATAGCCAGAGCGTGTATATCTCAATCGGAAAATTAAACAATATCCGGTGCCTATGGACTAGGCTGGGTGAACCCAGCCTGATCTGCTCAATTTATTTTTGATTTCTTAAAAGATTGAGCTTGGTCTGATGAAAGCCAGACTAGTCATGGACCTCAGTTACACAATGCAAGGGAATATGAATCAGCCTATATTTGCCGCGAACAATAGCGGACAAAAGCTCTTCAACTTTGGCCCGTTAAAATGTGTATGAACAGTCTAGCGACGCATTTCATCAAGGCCCATTTGGACATGTCAGTTATTTGCACCACTGGTTAGATGTAAAACAGCATTTGGTTTCAGACTAGGCTACTGTTACTTAATTTGTGCATTAACAATAACGTTTCAGACTACTGTTACTTAATTTGTGCATTGACAATAAAGTATTACATGAACTAAAGATGACTAAAATCTTATGTAGAAGAAGAAACATTCACAAAAATCCATCCATCCAAAATGACCTTTGTTTTTGATAGCTGTTGAAAACGGCATGGAACTGACAGAGATGTTTTTGTTTATAAATACACAAAAATAAAAAAATAAATAAATAAATAACATTATGCTGATACCTTTTGCTTTTTCCCAAATACAATGTAGCCTACAGGTGTAAGTGACCTTTCATCAATCCAGTTGCAATGGATGAACTGTGATTAACTGCCCTACTTGTGATTGTTTAGAGATTTTTTAAAGGTTTTATAACAATGCTACATCTTCTTTGGCTATTCAACAATCTATTCACGTTTTCAACACCAGTAGGCTACTTTCTGTGCAGCCGCACACACACACTCAGGCATGCCAAACAAGCATACACAAAAGTTTCAAGAGTGGGGGATGGAGTAAAATATGGAGACAAATTGAAGTGTGATTTATTTTCGCGGAACCGATGTACAGGACTGAGCGGCGGTCATATTTTGTACAGCTATGCGGTACATCTAGTTCTGTCTTATTTTATTGGATTATTTTGTGTGATGGTGGTAGCTGTGGTAGTTGTGGTAATTGGTGTTTTTTTTTTTTTGGGTGGGGGGGTTGTTGATCGTTGATCTGTTACTGCACCTAGGCTTGTTACTTTTGATTTGACCTGGTGTGCCAGGTTCACAAGATTATTACAGTGTCTTGCTTTGATTTTGGTCCAACCAAAAGTACCTCTGTTTTATTGTCATTCCACTTTAAAAAATGCTGCTCATCCACTAATTACTGGAGTCCAACCATTACAAGGGTCATTGTCCAAAGGATAAAAAAGAGTCATTTGTTGTCTTCAACATAATCCCATTCAGGATGGGTTTCAGTGCAAAAAGTAGCATGTTCACATCTGGTTCATATCAATCTCCTCATGGTTTTCTCACTGGGAAGATGTCTGTCATGTGACCTCCCAGTCTGTTACTGCACTCCTGCATCTGAGGAGATGTTTTGCAAAGAGAAGAAAAAATAGCCAATATGTTGACAGTATCCTATATATCACTTGCACACCTGCATATTCTGCGGTGAAAGTGTACCTTCTCCTTGATCTTCTTGCTCCTGTAGATCTTTTTGATGTTCTTCTGGACCTCTGGACACGCCAGATCCACTTTTGTTAGTATTATAAGCTGAGGGATTCCTGCAGGATTAATTCATTTATTACATTTTGTCTGCAAAGGAAGTTCAGCATACAAGAAATATTTTAGCTGGTTTGACAAAACCCCAAAATCATCACAATTAATGCAGCCAAAGCCAGAAAAGAAAGGCCAACTGTGTGAATGGGACACATGCCTAGACATGTACCTTCTGCTGAAAGCCTCAAGCTCATACCTGTCAACACTCCCGTTTTTCCCGGGTTTCTCCCGTATTTCAAGGTCATCTCCCAGCACCCTCCCGTTTTGTTATTTTTCCCGGAAAACTCCCGTAATTTGCATGGCCATCAAACTTCATTTTAAAATCATTGATCCATTCAGGTTGCCAGATTGTGTATGAAATACACCCTACACATACACGATCACTTCGTTTCAATTTCAACCGTTTTGTCATAGGCTAAAACCTGGCAACCCAAAACCCAAATAACAAGTCTCGTCGTAAGCAAGCGGGCTAGTTGAATGGCCTACTCCAGAACTAGCTGTTGTGGAATTGTTGGGAATTTAATTAATTAACACATCACATAAACTGTTATTGAGTGTTGTTGATACACTGAACCTGTGCCCTCAGAACCAAATCTGATAGCAAGCAGCTTTGGAGTTTTGGAAGTAGGCTGCAGGCAGGCAGCTGGTGAATATATAACTGGCATGCGTAAGGTAAATGGTAAGGTAAAAGCAACGACCGAAATGCAGTGTTGAAACACGTGTATGAAACGTATTAAATATGCAAACACAGATCAGGTGTAAACACTGCCCCCCCCCCGAAATTTTTTTCCCCGTTTTTGGAAAGCTAAATGTTGACAGGTATGCTCAAGCTTGGTTAGTGCTTGGATGGGAAACTTCCTGGGTCCATAGTCCTTGGACCAAGGAATGTTAAAATGTATGGGTAATTTATTATTTATTACTTATTTATGTGTTACTGACTGTATATGACTTTTAATTTAGGTAATTTGTGAAAATTGTCACCTACCCATCTCACTAGCCTGTTGTCTGATTTGCTTCATCTGCTGACAAAGTTTGGGTCTGTGTCTGAACAGGAACTTGTAGGGTTAAGCTACAGAGAGAAGAGCAGCTCTAAAGTATCATGAAAGTATCATAAAGTATTATCAGATGCAGGTAGTAGTAAAAGAAAAATGGCAACATACTGTGATTGTGTGTGTGTGTGTGTATTTTTACCTTGTAACCCAATTTTATTTGACCTCTTAACACTTTGATGATGTCTTCAGGATGCACCTCTTCTGAATCTCGTTTTTTCCAACAAGAGGCAATTAGTAGTTGTATCATCTCTGATCTTGTGGATTTTGAACTGAAATAACAGATGAATGATGTCAATGACACACACCACTGACCTCAGGGTTAAAGGAGAATTCTTGATATTGACCATGATACCTGTGAACTCTCAAAATCTGGCTTGTCCCCTGCACTCCAAAATCTGGCTCTAATTAGCCGATGCTACCAACAGCTTTTTCAATGGTGGTGCTTCGTCATCGGGCTAGCCATGCAAATAAATCACTGTTTTACACCATTTACGAGGCTCAATGTATCTCCACACTTCATTGGTAGACTTCCGAGGGCCCTGACTTTTAAAAGAGACATTGAGAACTTTGAAAAAGCACTGGTAGTTTACTTACAAGACGATTTATGCAGACAGTATCTTCACGAAGTTTAGCGTTTGCAGCCATCTTGAATTTAGTCACCATAAGTCGAGCGACAAGTAAGAATGAACAGGTATGATAAGGGATCAGATTCCAAAAATAATTCAGTGGAAATGCATGGATTCCAGTTTCTTCCAGTAGCAGCAACTGAGAGCCCCCTGTGAATGCTGGACCCTCAGAACCCATAGAACCCACCCAAATGGTGCCCCTATGTGTGTGTGTGCGTGTGTGTGTGTGTACTTACGTGAATCTGGCTCAGATGATTGATTCTGCATCTCTATTTGTTTGTTCTGTATGATACATGTAAAGAGGACATGTTGGGGTTTACATGATTCAACATAAATGACACGGAAATTAAGAATATACAAAATTACAAACTCATCACAAATGCAATGATTGGGTTGGATTTTTGCTTGGAAATTGTGCCAAAAATAGTACCCCAATTCACATGACCTCATTGGATATGATGACAACTACGATCATGGTGGCCCCAGCCGTGATTCAACTGGCTGGGGCATCGGCACCGTACGCCGGCGACCCTTGTTTGATTCCCGCCCCGTGGTCGTTTCCGGATCCCACTCCGACTCTCTCTCCCACTTACTTCCTGTCACTCTCCACTATCCTGTCGCATTAAAGGCATAAAAGCCCCAAAAATATACTTTAAAAAAAAACTATGATCATGGTGTTTCAGTGTTTTTTTTTCTACATTTACTTTTAAGCTCTTATTTTGGTCATCTAAGCTACCCATATCTGGGAAAGCATGATGTGGAAATACTTGCATGTCTTATGTCAGCCTTTATATCAAGGACAAATAATGTCTCAAAAATGTGACTTTTTGAACCATGCCAATATCTATTCATATAACGTGTGGATGATGTTGTCTGGGATCCTGCAATATAAGAATCCTGATGGTTGGTATCAGGGTTTGAACTCTGGAGCTGGGCCCATTTTCCCAAAAGTATGTTCGAAAAAACAAATGAACGATTCAATTATGAATCTTAGAAAACCCTCATGATTGGGTTTGGATTTTTGCTTGGAAATTGTGCCGAAAATAGTACCTCAATTCACCTGACCTCATATATGAAATGATGACAACAACGATCATGGTGTTTCAGGGTTATTTTACTACGTTTACTTTTAAGCTCTTATCTTGGTCATCTAAGCTACCCATATCTGGGAAAGAACTTGCATGTCTTATGTCAGCCTTTATATCAAGGACAAAAAATGTCTCAAATTTGTGAAATTTGTCTCAAAATGTGATTTCTTGAACCATGCCAATATCTATTCATATGTGTAGATGATGTTGTCTAGAATCCGGCAATATAAGAATCCTGATGGTTGGTATTCCAGGTTAGTGCTCTGGAGCTGGGATGGATGGATGGATGGATACTTTATTGATCCCCAAGGCGAACCAAAAGCATGTTAGAAAAAAAAAGAATCTCAAAGTGCAGTGTTCATTTGTCACAGTTTTGATTACCTTTTTTCTTAGCCAGTCATTTGTCTTTCTTTTAACTAGGCGAGGGGGGTATTCCATCAACCTTGCTGAAGGTCAAACCTGGCTTATTCAGATAAGTCTTGCTAATTTTAAAATTTAATTTTAGTGACCTATCTGTTCCATTAGTGTGGTTTACGCGAGTTCCACCTTGGTTACTATGGGAATTTATGCCACAGAACTAGCCTGCTCGCTATGAGGTTAACTTTCAAGCTTAATGTGTTGCAGAAAAACCCATCAGTCTGAAATCGAGGCCTAAAAGACAGTTTTATCAAGCATTGACTTACATATTCACTAGTTCCTAAGAATGTAGGAAAAATGTATAACTTCACAAATATTAACTTGACTTGTGTGTATATTATTGGAGTCTTGCTACTCACAATATTAACATTATATGGTGATGCAATGAGTAGTACGACAGTACATCAAAGAAGCATTCGTGCTTGTTCAGGTTTGCTTCAAACATGAAGCTACATGATAATTTCTGTTATTCTAGACACTTTAGGATTCTTAGTTATACTTGAATGAAATAAATGCCCTACTATTGATGAAGGGACAAGCACATTTAGTAGCCTTTTCAGTGACAGTAGCCTAACCATATGCCAGTGAGCTACATTAAATCTAGCCTGATGCAAGCCAAATAAGACATGTCCTGTATAGCTTAATCCTGTAGTGTAAACAGGAAAAACCTGCATGGATTCTGATATTTTCAGAGCGGTTTCAGGCATCATTCATACAATGCCTATAAAAAGTATTCACCCCTTGGATATTTACCCTTGTATTGCTTTAGTAAATTGAATCTTTGTCATTTAATTTGTCATCAGATTGTTATTAACTGCATCTAGATTTGGATGTAGAAAAAGATAAGCTAGGTAATATAATAACATTGTTGTCTTTAGATGCATTACTTTTTAACATAAGTTATGACATACATATTCTTCATTTCTTGTATGCATGATAGCAAAACTATTAAAAAATCCTTTATTACACCTAGAGCTTATTGTTATTGTTGTGTGTGACCTACCTTTCTGAGAAGAGGTTGTTTTACATCACTACCTACTGTACTGGGTATATGCCTATCAGCAGCTTGCGAACACAGTTTGATTTTCATAGACAGGAAGTGGTGGCTGGCACGAAGCAGCCTGTGGTTTAGTGGTTGTGCAGCATTAGGTGAGCACTTGTGAGAACGAAATGGGCCAGCATCATTTTGTGACTTTGTTTACGGATGTAACATTTTAACACACACAGTTTTCCCCATGTTGAATACTGAACACATATAATTGTCATTTCAATTTTTCCTGTTTGTTAGATGTGGCCGGGTAAAATACACACAGCACAACAAATACAAAAGATAGGGTTTATTTCTGATAGATTCTTAGTTGACTAGTTACAAGATATAAAAGAAAGAAAATACAGTATGCTTCAAATAAAAGGGAAATGTAAAGCACTATCTGCCCTGTATTTATCCCAAAGTCCACTCAACTGTTAGCAATACTGGACCAGGTAACCCAGCTAAACTTGTCTTAACACAGTCACGTAACCCAAGACTGAATCTCAAAGATACCTATCTCCTTAGGCTCGCGGTTCCTAAACAAAATATCTTACTATATGTCTTAACTAACTGCTTTATTGCAGGAGCTAGATCTTTAAGTCCAAATACTCAAAGAAAATAATAAAAAATATTTCACTTATGAACTGTGTGGATTTCAGATTAGCCTATGCTTTAGCTATCCAGCTATTATCCTAAATGACTGTTACAATGCAAATTTCTCCAAACAAAGAATACGGCAGTGGCAATGCTGACAAAGGAAAATATTCACATTAGTCTACTTTCTAGCACTGTCATTATTACATTCAATTAACTTGTGAACTCTTATCTAAACACATATACTTACTTCTACATGAACTAGCGAACTCATGCAACCATAGGTATCTAGCTAGCGGGCGTGAGTCCTGGACAATCCATCCTCATCTTCGGGTTACAGATTAACATGCAAACGTACTCTCCCAAGATATAAACTCATTAACATCTAATCTCTTACATCTCATTCAAACTGCACACTTGCAACGTGCATTAAACTAGGATTGCTGGGTTTTTAGTTACACCATGCTCCATCCGACAACTTCTGATCTGGTCTCGTTGCTGATGACATCATACTGGCGCGCACGTTCTTAAAGGGACCTTGTGTTTTACCCAGAACACCATATAGCTGTACAGCAGATAACCCTGCTCTAAGTGACCCTTTCATCACCTGGCTACATAGAATAATCATGAAACTTAATGGAAATAAAATTCTCATATCAACCAAGCAGAAAAGTTTGGTCCATTTAACACTGAATCCCTAATGCCATGAGTGAAAATGCAGCTCAGCATTTCAGTGGTGGCCATGCTAGCTACCTGACACAGCTATTAGTTTACACTGATGCTAATGGCCCTGCCTGACACAGCTATTATTTACACTGTAAGGGTGCTGCCTGACACAGCTATTAGTTTACACTCATGCTACTACTGTTAAGGCGCTGCTTGACACAGCTATTAGTTTACACTGATGCAGGGCTGCCAACTTTTCAAAAAACCTTGGAGTGAGATTTGGTGGGGCCAACCAAAATTTTGCTGCGGAAATTTTTGTTTGGCCCATTCAGCATTATACCTACAGTAAAAAAAACGTACATCAGTGGTTCTCAGGTGTAGGAACCAGGCATGGACGGATTATGAACTTTCGGGCCCCTGGGCCCAGATGTATTAAGGGCTCCCCACTAATTGTCGCATATGTGGAAGGGGGGTTTGGGGGTACTCCCCCAGAATTTTTTTAATTTGTTTAATGTGATTTCCTGTATTCTGGTGCATTTTGGGGATGGGCATACTAAATTCGATTCATCAATCAGATTCATAGCCTACATCCTGATGTGTTGATATTGAGGCAATGATTCCATGCAAAGGCTTGGGCTTCAGGGCCCCCTGACACCTTGGGCCTGGGCCCGGAAGGCCCGTGCAGTAATCCATCCCTGGGACCAGGGTCCCAGAGTTTAAATAACATTGGTATCAAAGGGATCTAGTCTACTACTAGGACTATGGGCGTTGGAGGCATTCTGAAAGTGGTTAAGGGGGGTATGGGGGTCCTCCCCCAGAATTTTTTTTGTTTGACTAGATGCAATTTCCTGAATTCTGGTACATTTTAACAGGTTATTTAGATACTTCTATATAACAAAATAAAGCCAGCCTATGAAATTAATCAAAAGTAAATCATGCATAATTTAAAAATAACTCAATATATAGGCTACTTGGCTATTCAATAAGGTTTCCATAACAGCACCGCGGACGTTCAATGAACGCATGAAAGCGGATGGTTTGTTTGAAATCCCGACACTCTTTCAACTACATGGAACGTAATAGTGATCATCAAATACCTCCCCAGATTTCAGTGCCCATCAGTCCCAACATTTAACAATATAATCAAACAGTCCAAAAGTAAATTAAATATCAAACTAAACCGAAAATGTCATGCTTTTGAAGGCCTACCAGTATGCCGCTCCAAGAAACGCATGTCTCAAAATAAAACTCGCATAAGAAATAAATCACTGTGTGTGTGACAGAAGCGGAATGGGAGAATGCGTGTAACAAAAAAAAAGTTTATGAGCGATTTATGCGCAAATGGGAGAATCCAATGAAAATGACAATGAAGCACTAAACAGATGCTGAAAACAGCACTGGTATTTCGCACGGCAAAAGTGTGTGTGTGTGTGTGTGTGTGTGTGTGTGTGTGTGTGTGTGTGTGTGTGTGTGTGTGGAGGGGGGGGGGGGGGGGGTCCAAACTTAACCATTTTAAAAAGTGGGTGGGTGTTTTGTAAGAATTTAAGAAATGTTTGTATATTTTAACTTTTAAATGTATCAATCAGGTCAGACTTGCTTATTTTTATGGAAATATTTGTGCTGTAGCCTAAGCTATTTTGCACTTCAGAATTATAACCATGCACACACAGGTGGAATAGTTATGGTGATATTGCAATAAGTTCACAACCACAAAAACATATGCTACATTTCACAGTTCAGAAATGTTCAAAAATGTGTGTACATTTCAGCACTCCATGAAATTATGCAGAAGTGGTCACCTGTGTTATTCAGCTAGTTGTAATGGTCATTGTGATGGCCATAGCCTATAGCCTACATGCTATTCCTTTTTCAGGATGTACCCATATTTGCATGATGTGAATGTTTGCATATGGCTTATGTCAGGCTTTATATCAATATTTGTGTCTCGTTATTTGATTTTCTTCATATTTTTGCATTAATGTCACTAGGAAGCATGCCATATTCATTAATCTGTAATGGGATTGGCTGGAACCTGACAATATAAGAACCATGATAGTGGGATAATCTATGGCTGAGCAATTTACAAAAATGTATGTAGGCCTACTGACAAATAGTTTACATTAGAATACATTATAATTTCGCCCCAAAGAGGCTATGTAGAAATGTGTTGCAATTTCAAAACCGGATTAGTCTACTCAGGAACCACTTATTGCACAGAGGCATGTTTTATATCCTCGTATTCGGTACGGTTTGCTGTTTATTGTGATATTGGGTTTGCCACGTGTTGTGTGAAGAGTTAGTGAAATATTAAACCGAGAGTAATGGGTGTGCACTGTGTACAAAATGCAAATATGATTAGCCTAAATTGCACGTCGGATCAATGGTAATTTTCGCGAACCATTTATCACAGCAACTTGGCGCTAATATCATTGGAAAGCCTAGATTCCGCACGTTCATATGATGTGTGATATCATATGTATAGGCTTAGTTTAGTTGAACCTTATCTGCCAGGTATTGACACTGACACAGCGTGAGAAATCGGGGGTGTGGCGTGTGAGTGTGTGAAACTAATCAAATGCGTGTGTCTCATGGCCAATGCGTGAGAGTTGGCACCTATGTGATGCTACTATGCTACTACTGTACAACTTTTGTTGCTGGCATTTGATCTGTGCTTTGCTGTCCCTGTGATTGCCTGTAGGTGGGGGTGTGGAGCTCTCAGAGGAAGGCTGTTTGGCTGGCATTGCTCTGCCTATGTGCTGCATGGGGCTGACAGATTTGATCTCTCTTTTGCATACATGTTCCCATGCTGACTTGCTCTACATTCTCTCACAGACTTTACTCATCATTTCATTCACATAAATCGATTACTTTTGGTAAAATTTATGTTCAGTGTGGTGTGGTCTCCTTTTCATGTCACTCCACCTTTGAGCCAGGTGGACTCAGATGCCCCCTAGTGGGGATTGAGTGAATAGAGACAGAGAGAACAGATGAGGCATGAGAAGCAGGAGGATATTTGTGCCTTTCTTCATTGACCATATACTCAAAAACAAATACATACAAAAACAAAAAAATAAATACATACATAAATAAATAACACATTCAAAAACATATATGAAATTAATCACAGACAGAATTTTCGCAGGCCTTAACTCAGTTAAGTTCTACAGAAAAATATGACCTTACCGCAAATATGTGCTTTTTGATGCAATTCGTTATACTCAAAACAAACGACCACACATACACAAAGGAGTCACTGACTCAGATAAACGAGTGAGTGATGCTCAGATGGCCGAGTTTGCAGACAAATACAAGCTAGGTTATTATAATAACATTGTTGTCTTTAGATAAAGTGCCCTCTCTTTTTATGATGCAGCCAGCCCGCATATTTTGATGTATTGCCCTGAATCTCATCTTATATCAATGTTATGAAGCACCAAATTCCCTAAATGACCTTCATTTATTTTAAATATTGATGCAAAAAATTAATAAGAACAAACTGTCGCTGAACTGTCACAAAAATCTGTATTTTAGCTCTGAGAACCACCTAAATCTATGGAATTTATTCTGAGTTACCGAACTTACTTGGATGGATCAGATGAATCTGGGATAGAAGAAATGTAGTTGACCTCTACTGTTGAATTTTCGTTCGAAACAGCTGTATTGTATTGTTTATCAGACTACATTTGTGTTTAACTCGTGTACTAAAAAATCAGCGAAGTTCTGCTTTTCTCTGATTTGATGATCTCCCATTTGACTGAACTGGCATGTGCCAGCTTTCCTTACCAGCCTGCCCAGTCGCCCAGCATCCCTCTTCTTAGTGCTTCCTCCCCAGCATAGCAGAGTCGGTTAATCACTGCATCCTTCTCTCTATAATCTCTAACATGTGAATCTCCGGCTCTGCTCTCTCCTGGTTTGAATCCTACCTCACAGGACGCTCGTTTAACATATCATGGCTTGGACAGCTATCTGCACCTCACTATCTCACCACAGGGGTCCCCCAGGGCTCAGTGCTGGGCCCCCTTCTTCTTGCTATCTACACCACCTCCTTGGGACAGATTATCCGTTCGCATGGCTTCTCATACCACTGCTATGCAGACGACACACAGCTTTATCTGTCTTTTCCACCTGATGACCCCTTGGTCTCAGCATGGATCTCAGATTGCCTCTCAGACATAGCTACATGGATGAAGGCACATCACCTCCAGCTGAACCTCTCAAAAACTGCTGGTCCTCCCAGCTAAACCTCCCATACACCACGACATCAACATCAAATTTGACTCCCTGTCTGTTTCACCTACCAGGGCTGCAAGAAATCTAGGAGTTGTTCTCGACAACCAACTAACCTTCTCAGATCATGTTGCCTCAGTCGCCCGGTCGTGCCGTTTCACACTTGACTCAAGATGCTACCTCCTGGTTCAGGCAATAGTCATCTCACGTCTTGACTACTGCAACGCCCTCCTGACAGGTCTCCCAGCTTGCACAGGGAAACCTCTTCAGATGATCCAGAACATGGCGGCACGCCTGGTCTACAACCAACCTAAAAGGGCACATGTTACCCCGCTGCTCATCCAGCTACACTGGCTACCTATGGCGGCCCGCATCAAAATCAAGGCTCTAACGCTTGCCTACAAAGTCTCCGGTTCTGCTCCCGCCTACTTGAATGCCCTCATACAGACATGTGCTACCTCCTGACCGCTGTACTCTTCAGACGAACGACGTCTAGCTCTACCACCGGTACGCTCAGGCCAATCCAAACTTTTCTCATCTGTTGTTCCTCTTTGGTGCAATGCACTGCCAGTTCCTACAAGGGCAGGGACATCCCTCTCCATTTTCAAAAAAACTCCTGAAAACCCAGCTCTTTAGAGAACATCTCCTCTCATAGCACTACTTACAACTAGTCTTGCTGATCCTAGTACTTACAGTACCACCTGTCTTGAACTGACACTCAACTGTTTAAAAACAGCACTCACTGATGCACTTATTCTTACTGTACTCTACCTTTTTTAAATTGTCCTAAAATTGTTGCTTTGGTTAAAAATGCGTCAGCCAAATGTAATGTAATGTAATGTAATGTAAAGGCAGTGGCAACAACAGACTGGTAAAACTTCCAGAGGAGCTTGCTTCAGACATTGAAGGACTGCAGCCTTCACAGGAAGAACAGCCTGCTCTGCACTTTCCTGTAGAGTGCTTCAGTGTTGACTGACCAGTCCAGCTCATTGTCAAGGTGTATCCCCAGATACTTGTAAGTGTTTACCACCTCCACATTGACCCCCTCAATGGTGACCGACAGCAGAGCGGGCTTAGACCTCCAGAAATCCACCACCATCTCCTTGGTCTTTGAAGTGTTTAGTTGAAGGTGATTGAGTTTGCACCACTGCACAAAGTCCTCCACCAGGCTCCTGTATTCCTCCTCTTGCTCTTCCCTGATACACCCCACAATTACAGTATCGTCAGAAAACTTCTGCATGTGGCATGACTCAGTGTTGTAGCAGAAGTCAGATGTGTACAGGGTGAACAGGACTGGAGAGAACACAGTTCCCTGTGGAGCTACCCATCTGCAGGAGCTTGTCACCCAGTCTGAGGGGTTGGATGGTGTTAAAAGCACTGGAGAAGTCAAAGAGCACTTTTCCATTTGTCCAGGTGAGAATGCGTCCTGTAGATGGCATTGGCATCGCACATGCCCACTTTCTCCTGGTATGCAAACTGTAGCGGGTCTATTGCATGGCGTACCTGGGGTCTGAGTATCCCCAAAACCAGTCGCTCCATGGTCTTCATCACGTGTGATAACTGCCGTCACCTTACAAAAACCTATAATTTTTGTTCTTTCACTTGGTTTACATTGTCTCTTAGAAGATTGTTGGGGTCCTCATCTTCTAACAAAGAGCCTTAATCAACTTAAGCACTAGTTTGCCCCATGAGTAGATTTAGAGCTTTTGCCCAAACAAACTGCATGGCTTGAGTAGATTTACAGAAAAAGGTGGCTTGGGCACTGATTGATTCAGTGATAAAAAAAGTTTTTTCATGAATATCTCAGAAATTAAAGGTTTCTTCATAACACTAATATAAATGTGGCATTTCCGCATCTTTTAAGCCAAAACCTTCAGGAGCCGAGATACAGGTCTAAAAAGTGGGCGTGGCCGTTTCAGGGCCTTCCCCCACCTAATTTTTTGGGCTCCTTGCTTTTTTTTCTTTATTGGGCCCTAAATGAACAGAAAAACATTGGCTCAAATGTTAATCATGATTTGCAGCCTTGACCCCATTTTTGCCCCAAACTGACCAGACTATATCTCTGTGTAGGCTACTGGGTCTGAATGTCAACAACTTGCAAAAGCAGTCTGATTTTCACAGACAGGAAGTGGTGAGACAGACGCAGCATGCAGTTTAGTGTTTGTGCAGGACTAGGCATGCGCTTGTGTGAACAAAATTCATAAAATAGGGTAGTATTGGTTTATGGCAAATGTTTTATTGCTGTAATATTTTAACAGGTAAACACAATCATTTTGAATACTGAACACATAATTATCATTCCATTTTCCCTGTTCATACAAATAATCATGAAGCTTTATGAAATTAGGAATTCTTAAATCAACCAAGCAGAGAAGTCCATTCTACTAAAACACGGATTCTTACTGTTGCTACTACTGTAAGTGCCCTGCTAGTGTGTGATGGGTCTGTCACGCCTAATTTAGTTGCTGGCATTTGCTCTGTGCTCTTGCCATGGACTGTTGTGTGTCATTCTCTCCAATGCCCTGTAGGTGGGGATGTGGAGCTGTCTTGGCTTATGACTAGCAGTCATTCAGACGCTTCATGCGAGCATTAGTGGCTTGCAAATGCTGGTTATGTTTTGCATATATCACACAGATAGTGGTTGGTACTTGGACACGGGTTGCTAGATTAGCCAACTTAGGTGAACACAGCTAGTTGCAGCTATGGAGGCAAGCAAGAAATTCCTAACCAGTGACTCTGCCAGCACTATCATCTGAGCATTTGTTTTCAGGATTTACCAATGCATTCAGCTAACCCTGACGAATATGTATTAATATGTGGTAGAGGCTAGCTTGCCTAGCTCGGGTGGCCTACACTATTTGCAGAAATGAAATGAAATGTCCTTGCCTTTGTTAAATGGAATTGGTGTCTTCAAGTCATAATTTAGTTTCTGAATTAAATTATTTCCAGATTCTACTCTGATAGCTAGGTGTACATATTAGAACATCTTCAGGTAAAAAGTTGTCAGGTCCAATCTGATGTAATTCTGTAGACTTGACAGATGGTTTCTAAAGACCTGATGCCTTTTAATATGATGTCTGAGTAAAGTTACCAGAGCCCCCATTTAGTTTTTGCATACACAGCCTTGCCAACATGGTGTTTTGGAGAAGATTTTAGAAATAGCTAGTTACCATGTTGCCAGGAGTGAACACATACAGTATTGATAAATATAAACTGTTCTGATATTGTGATACAACTTGAATTTCCCCTGGGGATCAATAAAGTATCTATCTATCTATCTATCTATCTATCTATCTATCTATCTATCTATCTATCATGACAACATACTTTTTACGCTCCTTGTGTTTAGCTCAGTTCATGCTGGATGGGGGTGGGGGGGGTAGTCAAGTGTAATATAAAGTGTTGATATACAGCAAACTGTCAGTGACATTGGTGTGTGTGTGTGTGTGTGTGCACGTGTACGTGTATGTGTGTGTGTGTGTGTGTGTGTGTGTGTGTGCGTGAGCCTGTGTGTGTGTGTGTGTGTGTGTGTGTGTGAGAGAGTTTGTTTTAAAAAGCATAACGGAATCAATGGTAGTAAATTTTAAATGGGATTTTCAGTGTCTTCTATTTTCATCTCTGCCACGTAGTCGTTGGCGAAGTTCAGGATGTCTGTCAGTGCAGACAGCAGCAGCACGTCCATGTCGTTGTTCAGATGAATCTCCTCATGGTAGTTCTTCACTGGGAAGATGCAATATTGGGGAACTCCCACATTAACACTACAAAGTTTAATCTGAAGGAAAACACACACACACACACACACACACACACACACACACAGCATTGTTAAAGGTGACAGAGTGATTGAATGAGGTATTTATCCTTGTTCTGTTATGTGACATATAGACAGCATAATTTTGGTTGGGTCTGTAATGCCTTAGAAGCTTCTGAAAAACCTCTCTCAGAAAGCTATGTTAGGGTGGGGGATTTCAATGCGTGGTTTTGCACCTATTTGGCGTCCTTTCGGGCTTAACTGGCAAGCTCATTACGAAATGCAAGCACTTGACGCTGATTGGCTGATTAGAACCGTTTCAACAAGGCCTATTTGTAATAATATGAGCCTCAAAATAGACAGAGCGGCTCGCTCAAAGGCTTATGCTTATTTGTTTTGGCTATTAAAAGTTGAAACGTGTATGTAGCGTCTTAGGACAAAAGTTGGAATACAAACATTACAAATGTTTCCCATTACCAATGTCTCAGAGACAGCTAGGTAGGCTACTTTCATGTTTTCGCACCAGGCACAAACTAAAGGCACAGATGCCAACATTCCATCGTCTTAATGTGAACATGCAACAACTGATTCAGCTAAAGCTTGGCCAAGGGGGCATGGGCGTAGATTTGCGTGGGGTCCGCAGGACGTGTCCACACCAATATCAAATAATGACTGAAATGTCCCCACCAATATTCAGGTTGAAACGGCAAAAAAAGCGCCTCACAAAACCACGCAAAAAATGTGGTACACAAAGGGTTAAATGACAACAGAACGTACTTTTTCCACACGCTAAGTTCTAACACACATACTGTAGGCCTATCCCCTCTCGCTTTCTCTCTCTCCATCCCTGCACACGGTGCTTTCTTAAAGGAGCTGCACCATTTTACAACAATTGCATCTACATTTTCATATTAGAATGTTTTGTCAAGTGTAAGCTTAAACTACCGTGATCAATTTAAGTTCCCGTGCCCCCGCTGCGTCATGGAAGCAGAAAGTCAGTCGCATCAAAAATAGTAGTGGCACCCAAGTGACACCTTGTGGTTGTTTGTGTCAACTGCAGTTTGTGCCATTTCTGCTGAGAAAATGGGGTGCGTGATTCATGAAGGAACCCGTTCAAACTTAACGGGGACCCACTGTATATGGTAATGGAGCTGTGTGCGCCTGAAAAGACGATAGAAGTAGCTTTCTGAATAGCACAGCAAAGACGGCTCTGGTCATCCCATACCCTCCCCCCACTTCCTGTAGCCTACCATTATGAAGGCCTGCGGGAATTCGCCTAAAACGACTCGTTGCCGTTTTGGGACATTAGCTTTTTCACGTTAAGCCCCCCTCCCCCAATTTCACAAGCAGTGGGGGAGCGCGGGGCACAAAGTAACACCTTTTGGCTTTGGCTAAATATTTCTAAAATCATTTGAGTTTCACTAGTCATGTTTTAACAAGCAACACTTGTTATTGAACTAGATAACAGACGTGTGTCGAAAATTGACTTCATCTTCCATACGGAGAAATAACATGCAGAGTCTAACCAAGGTCAATATTGGCAAAAAAAAGCCCTCAAACCTGAAAACACATGAGGCAAAAGTGCAAAACATCACAAAACTAACTAAACTAACACCCGCATATTTTTGTATTGCAATCATTGCAGCCTACAGTTGTAACAACGCGTTACAACTAACCCCGCTGGGTCACGTTTCTTTTAAGTTTAGATAGCTCCTATGTGTTGACTACATGTTTCAAAACGGTGTTCATTTTTAGCCTACAAGACGATTATTAGTCAGTGAGCTGCACCCACAACTCAGTAATCGAAAGACAAGTAGCCTACCACCTATTTACTTTGATGCCTTGAAAAGACGTTTTGCTGTAGATCTATGTGAAAACACATCCATACGGACTGAAAATTTGTGGAACACCGTCTCATAGTAATGTGGTTAACTGACCAATATGTCCCGATCAACCATCTGCAACTAGGAAAAAAGTCCATGTTACATTTAACCCTGCGTTACTTTGTGCCCCGCGCTCCCCTGCAGCTTTCTGAAGTGGTGTTTCTGAAGCTGTAAGCCTAATAATACCACCTTGACGTGAAAAAGCTTAACGTAGCTTATGTCCCAAAACGGCAACAAGTCGTTTTACACCCCGTATGTGCTCATTATAAAGAACGTTTAACGTGTCACAAAAACAGCTATCAATTAATCACCAAACGTCTTATAAACAAGTATTGCCAGGAGCAACACCTTGCAAAAAATGATAACAATAGGCCTTGGCCTTTATATGGCTCTGCTCCTGCCTAGATTCGAACTCAGAACTGCCTGAAAGTTGCAGACCTGTTCTGGAAATACGTGCATTAACCCACTCGACCGTCAGACAACGCTATCTGCTTCGAGTAGGCCTATTGGGTAGGACTGTAGCCTACACTGGTTGCTGTGGCACAGTCTTGAGTGACCAAATTCGTTTTCCTTTGTCATATGAATGCTGTCATTTTGTTAACATTACTGTTAAGGAGATGCTGTAGGCAAAGGCTATATTTCAACCTCGTTAGTGTAGTAAAAAAAACAGAACTATTCACAAGGTTTCTGGGCATCATATTTATGTTCCGTTAGCAAGCGAACTTCTCATGACTGCCGACAAAGTAGCTTACTGCCAGCTGACGAAGCTCTCATTTTCAAACATTACTGAGACAGGCACTGTACAATCAAGAAATCTTGCCACTGAATCCAAAACTATGTTTAACATTATGTACAAAGCTTATAGGCTACAGTGGACTAGAATGTTGCAGGGGCTGCTAAAAACACAGAGAAACAAACTGAAAACTCGGCCAATCACAGCCCTTGCTCGGCCAATCACAGCCTCTTGCTGTCCGGTTCGACCGCAGAACGCCACAGCGGACTATGCTGCCCCCAAGCGGCTGTAGTTGTAGATACATTTCACCCAGCTGCGTGAATCACCTTGATCGTGAATGAAGTGTCAATTTTTAACTGGGACCCACTGTAGCATTATCAGCGTCATGGACATCAGATTGCGAACGCTGTCAGACCCAAGTTTCCGTCGTATCTATCAAACTAGTGTAAACTGCGCCTTTCTCCGCCCATAAACACAATTTACGAACGTCCACAACTGAATGGCAGAGGCTATACAAGCGCAGTTAAATGAAGTTAACTGATGACAACATTAAAAAGAATCAAACGTTTAGCGATCATGAAATTATACCATACATTATAGGAGATGTCAACAAGCAGGGAGATAATGAAGATCAGTAGTTCTACTCAAACTACTTGTGCACGTAGGCTTTGGAAGATTGGTCAAATCTAGCAAGTAGGAAAGTTTAAGTGAATGACGTGAAAATGAAAGTAAGACATTCAAAAGGCCAACGAAAGTTAATGTTGCTGTTGGTAGTACAAATACTTACAAAACTGGTGCTCTAAATAGCGATTCTGTTGTCTTTGAAAGGTTCTCTTATTGACACATTGAACTGCAATTTGGATTAACACCTGCTTTTACAAGGCGGAAGTATTTAGGCGCAGAATAGACGTGCGCTTTCAGGAGCAGTCTTTGTACATACCACGGAATACATAATTAAGCGTTCTTTACGCTTGGATCCTCCCATGAATGCATATGCATGACACGAAAAACGCAATTAGCCATGTTCAGCTCCCGCGACAGCGCAGTTTGCGCTTTTACATCATTGCGGCCTGTTTGTACTTACCTCGCAATGATTTTACATGCACATTGCGAAACAAATACGCCTGATGTGGGCGCAAACGCGTTAGTACATCTGGCCCTAGTCTCCAACTCTGAAATCGCTTGAAAATTGCATGGTGTAAGGCCAGCGTTAGCTGTTTTGACTGAGGAATGTAAGAGATATACACACCTTCTCACGGATGGTTTTGCTACTGTAGATCAATTTAATGTCTTTCTGGACCTCAGAACATGCTTCGTCCACTTTTGTCAGGATGACAACTTGAGGGATGCCTGAAACAAAAAAAAGAGTTTCATAAGAAATATATTGATGTGTTAGCTTTCATAAAGTTGACTGGCTGTTGTGTAACACTTGCCCATCATGCTGGCTGCTTCTGCTCTGACATCTTTCATCTTGTTGATGAAGGCTTCGTCCTTTTCCTGCATGGCATGTTGTGATATTTTCTTGCTGTCAGCACACCAGAGGACACTGTCTGCTGGAATGATGCTGACCAGACAGTGAACCCTGTCACTCAGACTTGTATCTTTGATGTATCCGTTGTCTTCCTCTTCTGGAAGTGCGCTTAATTCATGGAACTGAAGGTGGAAAAGAGAGTGGTATCTGGTATTATTGATTCTTTGTCATTTATTGAACACATTAGTACTGTATGTTGTGCCTGTGGACATGAGGTTACTGGATTGAACTGTCGAGGGGGAAAGTTAAAAAAGAGAGCGGTATCCGGAATCCAGATTATTTTACATTATACATTTACATTATCTGAGTTGGTGGTGGGAATCAGCAGATATTGGGCAGCAAATGGATGGCAGGTTACTAATCAGAAATGATTTGTTCCTGCCAGCGGGTGACAATTCTATATTTTCTGACTAAAATGAAGACCTATAGATATGGGACAATAGATTGGAAGTTGCTGATGTCCCCATTGCCAGTAGTTGCTATGTGTGTGTGTGTGTGTTTACCATATGACCTTCTTTGATGTCCCCATTGCCAGTAGTTGCTATGTGTGTGTGTGTGTGTGTGTGTGTGTTTACCATATGACCTTCTTTGATGTCCCCATTGCCAGTAGTTGCTATGTGTGTGTGTGTGTGTGTGTGTGTGTGTGTTTTTACCATATGACCTTCTTTGATGTGACCATTCAATATTTTTTTGAGGTCATCTACTTTCACCCCTTCAGATTCTCCTCTTTCCAGGCCCATGACATCACTGAAGACAAATGGTAAGTAGGATCCGTATTCTCCAGCTTTAATTTTGTGGGTTTTATACTGAAAATTATGATAAACATTCTCATTCATTTACTGTAATTCACAGTAACATCCACAAATAATGCAGCTACAATTAATAGTATGATTTATGTAATTTGCACTGTGTAAATGTACTATGATGTCTTGTAATTCATATAAATTTACTATGATGTCTCCAATCTATCTGTGCATGTATTTGCACTGTTTAAATGTATGTTGACTTCTATTATGTAATTTGCACTGTGTAAATGTATGTTGACTTCTAGTTTATATAAATGTACTATGATGTGTTCTAATTCATATAAATGTGCTATGATGTCTCCACTACGTTTGTGTGTGTGTGTGTGTGTGTGTGTGTGTGTGTGTGTGTGTTGGGGGGGGAACGTGGTGTGTGTCACAATGTTCTTATTCACATTAATCTGTGTGATTGCTTGCTCATTATCTTCTTCAACATCATCAGCTTCAGCAGCAGCGACAGCAAACCCCTCTCTAGTTACCCCCATTTAAATGAACTTTCTCCATCTTTTAGACCTGTCACATATTAAATGAGAAAACATGAGATACTCACTCTCTTTGTGAAGCTCTTCCCAGCACTTGTTTCTACTTGGGCTGCACTGGTCATTCGCCCCTGGAAGATGCTGTCTATGGAGTTGATGAAGCTGGACTTTCCCGCTCCCACTGGACCATGGACCAGGATACGTAGATGCTCAATTTTGGGTTGGCTGATTTTGAAATTCCTCAAATGGTCTATCATCTCATCCCTTTTGCTGTGCATTTAAACATTTTAATTCATTAAATATGCATATATGTTGCATCATGTCTCATTCAGTATGCTATTTCAACACAAGAGACAGAATAAAATAGAAACAGTTTTCAGTTGCGTCACGGCCAATTAGGTCATTGTAATTGAACATAAAGTAACTCATTTTGTCATTGACACTCTTGCTGGTGGTTTTTTAATCCTTAATTGAAGAGTTTAGATGCAAAAGCCTCTAATGGCGTTTACAAATGGCCTCCTTCAATCAGACAGGTTATTTATTCGCAGTCTGCCTCTATCTGCCTAAGTTGCAGCATCGGCATCACTCCGCTTGCAAGAAGGAGAGCTACTCCGCGGACCATGTCTTTGATTAGAGCAAAGTTTGATGTAGGATCGATTGCCCTCGTTTCGCAAGGAAAGCAGACCTGCGTCGCCTTCTCCAACAATCAGTTTATCTTTCCTCTCCTACTATAGCCGATCAACCGAGCTCCGTTCCTCCAGCGTCTCCCCGTGTTCACGCAACATGTTTTTCAACTCCGCAAGTTATGGCAGCCCGCGTGCAGCCCTCTACCTTGCCTTCCGCTACTGCGGCCTCTTTCTCTATTCCTAAACAGCTTTTCCCCCTGCTCACTCAACTCAGCAAGTTATGGCAGCCTGCGTGCAGCCCTCTACCTTGCCTTCCGCTACTATGGCCTCTTTCCAGCTAATCAACCCTCCCCACTTTTCTCTTTGTCTACCTAGGGTGCTGCGCAACCTCCTCCCCCTTCCCCCGTAGCGACTGCGTCACTACTTTTTCCCCTTCCCCCATCACCTCCCGACGGCGCAAACAGCGTTCGAGCCCGCGTTTTATAACGTTAACGTCATAAACGTCGACCCAGATCCCCATCAAGAAGAAAACTACATTAGCCTGCTTTGTGTTGAATTATTGACAAGCGTTGGCTAGCACTAACGTTAGACAAACTATGATGGAAGAAAGTGTGTTCTTTATTAAGCAACGTTTGCCTAAAGTTCACCAATGTTCTTTAATATTATGTGTGGTGGTGTAGGCTACCTCACAGAAAGGAGGATGGTGCTAGGCTAGTCACACTTCACATTCATTAGGCATGCTAATGACATTGTAGCTGTGTTTTTCTTTAATCGTGAAGACATCTTTTAAAATGAGTCTAATGACATGCATTTTATGAAGTAGAACGTTTTTTTTCCACCATTGATATTAGAGGGGGAAATAAACCTGGTGTTCTACTAAGTTAGTGCTATGAGCTTAGGCTACATGATTGATATTTATGCCTTGGTTTATGCGATAGATTTAGATTTTTTTAATTATTCGTGTTTGACAGAGCATTCAAGTTCATTTCATGGTAGTGTTTGTAATTCACCTAGTTTTAATCTGTAGCCTAACTATGTTTTTACAGGTGTTCCTGGACAGTTTTGAAACCGAGATGTCTGAACGCAGTGGCGGAACAAGTCAGAGCCGGGCCGTGGGAGGGGCACATGAACGGGCCCTTTATTAAACTCATCATAACATAATTTTACAACATATATGCACATGCCCGCAACAGCTGGGTCTTTACAAGCGCCAGCTTCCACGGAGAGCAACTATGTAATTTTGAAGTCCATCGAACGCACATGAAGTGTAACCAAGAGAACAACAACAAAAAACATAGGCTACATGACCCCTAATAATAAAACAACAATATTACGCAGCACTATTTGAAGGGCATACGACGAAGCCTTTTAGGCCCACCGGCCTCGTCCACGATGCTCTGTGTAGGCCTATGTCCATTTTCTTTGCTCTCTCATTCTCTATTGACAACATGGCAAGTCCACTCAGTCTCTCCTGTCCCACTGTGCTCCTCAAGTGGTTTTTAATGATCTTTAACTTGGAGAATGAGCGCTCAGAGGTTGCAACGGTGACGGGAAGAGTCAAAAATAAAATTAGGGCGGTGCAAATCTCACTGAATGCAGAAGTTACTGCTGGGTGGTTGCATTGGCGGAGCGAAGGGGTGGCTTCGGCGCCTCAAGCCCCGAATCTCTTTTTCGCTATCGCAAATCGCTAATTTAACTTCCCCTCGGTTTCTGTAGCCTACTGTAGCCTACTATTGCTGAGCAAATATCCCTTACTTTCAAAGCCCAATACTGACAGATAATCTGATTTACCACACGATGAGTTTAGGCAATGCCAGAGCCGAGATGTAGCGGTTTACGTCATAAACCTGGCAGGAAAGTTCAGAGCAACGCAGTCAGTTTAAACAGCAAGCCGGTAAGAAAAACTATTGTCAAGACATTAGGCAATTAGGCTACTGTACCCCAGAATACAAAAATAAACTTCAGAAAGTTTGTTGTACTGTATTCTGTAGTCTGTATTCTGTAATCTCAATGACCGAATCAGTAGATATAGCCCACCTGTTGTCAGTTGAGTTCGTTGAATTAATTTAGCCTAGCCTAGGCATGAAACGGAGATGTAACGTGGCTACCGGCGGGATTTTGAACTTGTTTCATGTTTCATGCATTTAAGGGCAAAAAATACCATGGGATTGATGTGTTCTCCACTTGAGTAACGTAATCAATTGCGGACGTGCACAGACAGCTCAGACACAGAGCGCATAGGCCAAGGTTAGGCTACTTTCACTTTCTAGAGCGCATTCATTAGGCTACGTAAAAGATGCTTTATACCAAAACAACGATCAAACATTATCAAATGTATCATGACGTGTTGTCACAAAGACAAAGGCTACTCCAATTAGAAAATCAAAACCAAAATCATGTAAGTGTAAGTGTTCTCTCATTGACGCCTGTAGGAGACAATATCGTTGATCCAATTTTGTAAATTTGCACGTCGTTAAGTTCAATATGAGAGTTAAAATAAAGCCAGTCATACAGCAGAACATTTTATTCAATATTTTACACCTACTAAATCACCAAAGTAAATTTCAAAACTTTTCAGCAACCGTGAGTCATAACTCGTCCTGACTGGGGCAACCTATAAGCCTAATATGTCCCACTCTGATGAAAATGATTGAAAAGAAACCGTTTGCATGATCTTAGCTCCTCCGCCCTTGTGCCGTGGGAGAGGCCCGGCCCCACCCACCTTACCCGGGGGGCGCCAGCACCGGGAGGTCCCGGGCCGGGACGCGCACCCCGCACCCTCTCAAGCTCCTCCCCTGTCTGAACGCCTCAAATAATCAGCAGTAAAGGTAAATATTCTTCATCCAGGACCTTGCCCCATTACTCTTAAAGCATAACTCAAGGCAAAATGCAACCTAGGGTCTTTTTGTGAATTTACCTGAGTCAAACTTTCGTTTAAAAGCATAATTAAGTCAGAAGCGCCATTAAGCTTGACTGTTTCTGGGTCAAATGCCATTTTGAATGGGAGTCGTAGGGGCAGAACTATTTTGATACATGATGATTTTGATTCATGCATCAAAATAGTAGGCTAGTGCCCCTACGACTCCCATTTAAAATGCCATTTGACCCGAAAACGATAATACGGTTGTATTGGAAACAAAGGAATCTAAGATAATCAAATGCAGAAAACAGGGTGGTTGCACTCATATCGGTGCCAAGGTGCACAACGCTTTAAGGAAAGACTACCTGGCCAGGTCTACCCATACCAGGATGGCAAACAGATGGTGTCAATACCAATTTGACCCATAAAAAGTAAATGTCAAATAGATACAGATAATCTGTAATAATCTAATCATTGCCAATGGATTTCTGTGTAAAATATTGTTTATCTTGTAAAATGTTGTCCATCTTCTTTCTGTTCACAGACAACAGAGACAAATTCTCTAGTACCAACGTTTCGGTTGCCACCGAAAACGTTATGCATCTTGGACTGGAAGATGGTGTGCTAGTAAGGAGCTAGCTACCACAGCTTTTGCCACCACATCTCAGTGTTGGGAGGGAAGTTCACTCACTGCACAACTCTACCAGCTGTACCTTTCCTCCTCCGCCATGATCCGTAACCACCATGGTTTTCTTTCTGGGCCAGAAGACTTTGCAAACAAATAAGCAATAAATGATCATGCATTACAAATTTAGCCATGTTAGACTGTTAAGTTGTTGGCTTGTAGGCTGGGTGTCCAGTAAACAATTTCAAGCTTAGAGGGCAAATTCTCTCACCTAGGAGGGTAAGTCTAGCGAGTCTAGCGCTTCCACAATCCTTCTACACATCAAGGGTCTCCCTACGGTTGTACTACACACATCTACAGTCTCTTTATTGTGACAGCCCAGCTCTAACATGCCATGTCTGTCTTTCTCCCTGGATGGCCTTGCCGCATGCCTTGACTTTTTCTTCAATAAAGATTAATGAAAGATAGGCTGATCAAGAATTCCCCAAAGTAGCAGGTGTAGCAGATAGGGAGACCCTAGATGTCTGGAGTGACCTTGGAAATGCAAGACTCAAAAAATGTTCAAATATAAATATATTATAAATAGGGCAAGTCCATTTTTCCATAATCAGCTGCTGTAGTATGTTGCTTGGGAGGCCCTAGATGTGTGGAGGGATTTTGGAAGTACTAGGCTCAATAATAGCAAAGCTATTGAAATAGGGCAAGTCATTTTTTCCCTAATTAGCAGGTGTAGTATGTTGCTTGGGAGGCCATAGATGTGTGTTGTGATTTTTGAAGGAGTAGGCTCAATAACAGTGAAGATACTGACATTTTCCCCCATTAAAATGTATTATAAATAGGGCGAGTCCATTTTTCCATAATTAGCTGGTGTAGTATGTTGCTAGTGAGGCCCTGTGATTTTGGAAGCACTAGGCTCAATGACAATGAAGATATTGAATTTTACCCCCATTACAAATATATTATAAATAGGGCGAGTCAATTTTTCCATAATTAGCTGCTGTAGTATGTTGCTTGAGAGGCCCTAGATGTGTGCTGTGATTTTGGAAGCACTAGGCTCAATGACAGTGTGTAGTGTGTAGCTAGGGAAGCAGTAGCTGTGTGCTATGATTTTGGTAGCCTGGTCCTTACCGCCTGTGACTACGTTTCTCTTCGTCATACAGTCTGGAACAAAGTATTAATAATCTGTCTCCGTAATGGGCGGATGCTTATTTTTGAGGTTTAAAATCATTGGAGTTCCCTTAACCAATCAGCAACGTTTGGTAATGGCGTATGCTGTGCGCCGGAGTTCAGGCTCTTACGCTTACCACTTCCGCTTCAGGCTCTGCTTCCCACTTCTGCTCTCAGTAGTGAACACACCGCTGGCTAGTATGCAGGCTACCTGACCGCCAGGGCAGTCTCTTCGTAGTGGATATATCTGTAACTTGCGCCAGCCACAGACCGAGAGTTGTATACCAAAAGCGTCACGTCACCGAGATTATATCAGCTCGTCACACGCCAGTTTTCCCTCTTATCTCTTCTCGCCGCTTATCAGACGATTGTTGTTCTACGCAGCCCGGTGACTTCGTCGAGCTACGGAGCTTACTTCGTTCTCCATGGGCTGTTCAGGCTACACTCTTGGATAAGTTGGATTGTATTGACGAGTTATTTAACCTGGAGCTTGCTCAGTTAAACTAACAGTTATTCGGCATAAAACAACGCAGCCTCACCTAGAGCCACGCTCGGTGACTGGCTAACGTTACTGTCCACAAGCACGGTAGCCTCGCCTGGAGCCCAGCTCGGCCACAGGCTAGCCTCTGTCAAACACGGAGTGGTTTACCTTGAGCCCAGCTCGGTAACCGCTAGTCCCAGTCAAGCACAATCACAGCAGCCTTGCCTTGAGCCCCGCTCGGTAACCGGCTAGCTCACGTCAAGACACACCGCCTCACCTTGAGCCCCACTCGGTAGGCTAGCTAGTAGCTAACATTCCATTCCTTAAGTAGGCTTATGCTGCATTGATTTTGTTAAGGTAATTTCAGAGTAGGGGGGAGAATAACGAGCAGCAAACGTTTATTTGAAAACATGATAAGTAGTGATGCATGTAGTACACTTATGCGTTTAGGTTTAGTTATCACCATCTGATAAATCAAACTTTTCCCAAAGCCAGTTGGAAGGAGAGTTATAAGACGTCCTTGCCATTTATAAAATTGACAAGAGAAGCCTCTTGTTCCTGCTTTAATTGCGTGATGCCCTCGAGAGTTGAGACAACTTCGCGGATAGCTTCTAGCGTCTCTTCCTCCGTCGCCATTGTTGCTATGCTGTTGAATTACAAGCTTCGCTGGACTACAAGCAACTCGGCAGGCAAGTTCCGCGTCATCACTCAACTGTTCGCTGAATGGCTCGGCTACACGCGAGCCATATAATGTGGATTGGGCCAGACTACGTGCGAGGCTGAAATAAAATTTTGGCCGGAAGTACATAGGATGGTAACGACCAGGCTATGATTTTGGAAGCACTAGGCTCAATAACAGTGAAGCAATTTAAATGCATCTTTGTATCCACTTTCGATTTTGCCCTTTGTAGAAGGTCCCTAGACGCTTGGCTGACAGCCGAATGCTCACAGGGATGCGTTTTTTTTTTTATCCACATATGTACACGGTTCTTTCAGATGAAAACCTGGTTGTAGTTTGTTGTCTACCTTACTACGGTAAGATAGAGCTCTCTATTGTGCAATTAAAACATTTCTCCTATGATTTATTGAACAGCAAAACGCGAATCTTGCGAATCTGCCAATTTCTGTCTAACTTTACCTAAGTATGAAGAAAAGCAGATAAGCATTATGGCGCTGACAACGTAGCCTAAGTAAAAACCACAACAAAGCAAAATACAACAGGCACTTATTTACAACTAGGAAGGAATTTGGATGAGAAAATCGTTGTACTTACAGAAAATGCTCAACTTTTGTAGCTGCAAGCTATTGTCGCAACCCTCTCCACTATATCTGGTTATTTTCGCCTTACAACGAGAAGAACTGAGGCGACGACGATGTTTTTTTTAAGCCGTTAGCTGTCACAAGGACAGGTTCGTCCATTTAATCGAAATCCATGACTGACTTATGGTCTTCTTTTTCTTCTTCGTCTGTGGACTGACGTATGATCTCTGAAAAGCTGTCAAAAAAGCCGGCTCCTCAGCACGCCGCCATGTTCAAACAGAGTGAAGTCACATGATTCCGTATTGCGTTTTGATTGGTTCTCGGAACATAGAGGCTTTTCCTGACAAAGGGAAGTGGCGTTTTCAAACAATTTACAAAGACCAGGAAAAGAGTGGTATTTAGCGGGTTTTGACGCAAAATGATTTGATTAACGTATAGGGCCTACCAGAGAATGTCTAATAGGAAGAGAATTGGCACTGTCTGGTTACTTCCGGTTTCTGGACTGGTTGCAGTTCCTCCTCAGATTCCACTTGAGGGGCCCTCGGCGAAAGTGCAGAATGCATTCGCGGTCTATGGAGCTTTACCCCTCAATATCCACTTTTCTCTGGATATAATTTTTGAGTAGTAATTTGAATGTTGCATTAAGCTAGGAGAGGCAAAAGAAAATACACACTGTTGATTGTTATATTTTTGAAGTCACGTAAAGTCTTCTAAAAAGCCTTTCAAATATGTCAATGACGTCATTCATTAGCACAATGCTAGCGTGATATGGGCAACAACGACCCAACCTGTAAGAAATGAAAAGGACATACAGTGGGTCCCAGTTAAGTTTTGGACGGGTTCCTTCAGGAATCATGCACCCCATTTTCTCAGCAGAAATGGCACAAACTGCAGTTGACACAAATAACCACAAGGTGTCACTTTGGAGTTCTGCCACTACTATTTTTGATGCGACTTGACTTACTGCTTCCATGATGCAGTTTCCAAGTCAGTAGAACAATCAGAGAAAGCTGAGCCATTACCAAACATATATGATAATACAATAGCATGAGTTTATATATCTTATACCCTATTTGTCCCGCGGTTTACTTATAGATTTGATAGTGTAACGATAAGCATGAGACTTTCAAGCGGGGGCACGGGAACTTAAATTGATCACGGTAGTTTAAGCTTACACTTGACAAAACATTCTAATATGAAAATGTAGATGCAATTGTTGTAAGATGGTGCAGCTCCTTTAAGAAAGCATCGTGCGCAGGGATGGAGAGAGAGAAAGCGAGAGGGGATATGTGTGTTAGAACTTAGATGCGTGTGGAAAAAGTAGACGTGCTGTTGGGACTGGAGCGAGTCATATTCAAAATAATGCAAAAAATAAATCCGCAGATGAAACCAATTATCCTCATTCATTGCAACCGCAGCATGCCTGCATGCCGACGTTCAAACGAAAAAGATATCAAAGCACCTTTTGCGTTTGAATGTAGCACGATTTTTTTTTAAACAGCTAGACAAATTATTTAGCTAATTGATTATAGCCTGTACACCAGCAATTGTTGAACATTTACCTGTACAAGTAGGCCTACATTGACAGTAGCCCAGCCTAACAAGCATGTTGCATGTTGTAGGCCTACTGTAGAAATTTCACTTAAACTGCAACCGCAACATGCCTGCTTGCCGACGTTCAAACGACAACGAAATAGATATCAAAGCAACAAGAGGGTTGAGTCTGAATGACACGACTCATATTGCTCCTCATAACCTTCTATAAAAAATTTTTTTTTCTTTTCTTTTTGAGCACGTCCGAATCCAAGGATATAACCAGAGAGGGTAAAGGATCTTTGATATAACACACTGGACCTTATAAAAGGCTCGAGATATAATTCCAAAGGGGGCAGATAGGGGCCTACTGCACTTAAAACTTAAAAAGATTGAACGAAGCTTCCCGAAATTTGAAATTGCGATCAGTGACTGGCATCGGGTGAACGAAGCTTTTCAAAGTTGAACAGGCTATTAAAAACTATTTGCGCACCTCAATGTCACAGGAGAGACTGGGCTCTCCCTTCTATTAATTGAAAAAGACGGTATGCTACCTGCAAACTGGCCTATGATTTCATTGCTGAGTTTGCGGCAAATCAAGATATGGCGAGTCAATGTCATTTATTTGTCCAATGTTAGCCTACAGACCAATTTCCATAGTGCAAATCTTATCAACAGTTTGAATGTCGTGTGTGTTTCTGCTCATTGACAAATACCGTTCAGCACAATGACCCAATTAATTTCCCCTGTTAAAGTGTTCACCTTTGTTACACTATTTGGTTTCGTGATGTAGCCTATGATAAACACCATATGGCCAAATATGTGACTCAGCTAATGTTATAGGCTATACAATTTCCCTCTTTAAAGACAAGCTGGTGTAGCTTATTAGACTAGGCTACTATTAAAATGCACCGGCGGTAGCCTTGGCTATGTGTAAAGTAAGCTATCGCATGATTTCATGCACGTAAGTTCATGCATCTGTCAAAGTTCGCTGGGGGCCTCGCACCCCCTTGCGACGGCCTGCAGCTCCTCCTAAGACAGCGAGGAAAAAAAAAGTTAAAATACTAGCGATAAACCGGGAAAAGTTGACAGGTTTGTTTCCGATCCCGGTGATCATTGTGAAATTGTGCAAGCGACAGCCTTTTCAAGGCATTTCAAGGAAGGAGTAAGTAGCATGCAAGCTCCCAAATTGACCCAGATAGCCTACAGAAGGCATCAATAGCCTAAATTGTTGGGACTGGGGAGGGTCATGCGTTTTTTATCAATCACTTTGGAGGGTCATAGAAAAAAAAAATTTTCTTGCTGGCGAGGGAGGGTCTTTTTGACTAACGCTCCCAAAACTCCTCCGGTAGCCCCTGAACAGTCCCTAATTGATTATAGCCTGTAGGCCTACACCAGCAATTGTTGAACATTTACCTGTACAGGACATTGACAGTAGCCCAGCCTAACAAGCAGATGTTGCAAAGACATCAAAAGACGCCAATTAATCAGAAATAAATAATGTAATCTGCATCGCTTTATTTAACAAACTGCAAGCAACCGCGAGGGTTGAGTTAAGCTGTGAGGCCAAACCCAAGAGCAGAGCCTATCTGTTAAGGCACTCCATAGGCTATAACGAGTTGTGTGCGCCTGGAAAGACAATAGAAGATGCTTTCTGAATAGCACAGCGAAGACGGCTCTGGTCATCCCATACCCTCCCCCCACTTCCTGTAGCCTACCATTATGACTTGTTGCCGTTTTGGGACATTAAGCTTTTTTTTTCACTTTAAGCCCCCCCCCCCCCTTCTTTCACAAGCAGTGGGGGAGCGCGGGGCACAAAGTAACACTTTTTGGTAGACAAAGGACACACACAAGGGAAGTTTTCTCTCATTGTTGAGGGACTGACGTGCGGGCCATTCAAAATCATCGCCAGCATATGGCCTTACATGGCCCGCGGGCCGTATGTTTGACACCCCTGTTTTAGAGAGGAGAGACGCCGGTGCAGCTCAGATGTCTTCTTAATTTTCTTTATTGTTTGGTAAAAGGTGCAGAACATTATTTAACTTTGACTAACGTTTCGATGTGTCTATGTTTTTGACTAACGAACCTGGGGATCAATAAAGTTTCCCCTGGGGATCAATAAAGTATCTATCTATCTATCTATCTATCTATCTATCTATCTATCGAAACGTTAGTCAACGTTTAATAATGACGACATCTGAGCTGCACCGGCGTCTCTCCTTCTCTCTAACTCTTTTTGGCTTTGGCTAAATATTTCTAAAATCATTTAAGTTTCACTAGTCACATGTTTTAACAAGCAACACTTGTTATTGAACTAATAACAGACGTTTGTTGAAAATTTACTTTATTTTCCATAGCCTACGGAGAAATAACATATGCAGAGTCTAACCAAGGTCAATCTAGCCAAAAAAGCCCTCAAACCTGAAAACACATAAGGCAAAAGTGCAAAACATCACAAAACTAACTAAACTAACACGCGCATATTTTTGTATTGCAATCATTGTAGCCTACAGTTGTAACAAGAGCGTAACAGTCGTTTTATGCGCTCATTATAAAGAACGTTTAACATGTCCTAAAAACAGCTATCAATTAATCACCAAACGTCTTATAAACAAGTATTGCCAGGAGCAACACCTTGCAAAAAATGATAACAATAGGCCTAGGCCTTTATATGGCTCTGCTCCTGCCTAGATTCGAACTCAGAACTGCCTGAAAGTTGCAGACCTGTTCTGGAAATACATGCATTAACCCACTCGACCGTCAGACAACATCTATCTGCTTCGAGTAGGCCTGATTGGGTAGGACTGTAGCCTACACTGGTTGCTGTGGCACAGTCTTGAGTGACCAAATTCGTTTTCCTTTGTCATATGAATGCTGTCATTTTGTTAACATTACTGTTAGGGAGATGCTGTAGGCAAAGTCTATATTTCAACCTCGTTAGTATAGTAAAAAAAATCGGAACTATTCACAAGGTTTCTGGGGAGCATATTTATGTTCTGTTTGCAAGCAAACTTCTCATGACTACCGACAAAGTAGCCTACTGCCAGCTGACGAAGCTCTCATTTTAAAACATTACTGAGAGACAGGCACTGTACAATCAAGAAATCTTGCCACTGAATCCAAAACTATGTTTAACAATATAGCCGCAAGCGGCAATGGCGGGCCCGAGCACCTGCGGGCCGCAACCCGTGACATTTCAGAATCCAACAAAGCACCGACGTGGTGCATTTGTAAAATGTACATATTTGATGTGTGTGCTATTTGTTTTTGCATGTTATTTTCTGGCACATTTACTTGCTTGGCCAGGTGGGGGCGCAATGCAAGGCAGGCCCATTGTGTGTCATCATAATCATAATATAAATTAACCTGAGAAATTTGAGATTATTCATTTTAAGCAAATAACATTTCTGAAACACTTTTTGGCCAGATGGGGGCGGTATATTAAGCATTTGAATTACACATGGGAATATCATCACACTAATGATATCCAATATTTTGCAAAGTTTCAGATCAACCAATATAGGCATTACCAATTTCTGGCACATTTTCCTGCTTGGCCAGGTGGTGGCGCTATGCCAGGTAGGCCCATAGGGTCTCTGGATATCATCATAATTATAATATCTATTAACCTGAGAAGTTTCAGACCATTCATTCAAAGCATAGAGCATTTCTGGCATGTTTCCTGTTTGGCCAGATGGTGGCGCTATGCTAGGCATGTGAATTATATGTGTGAATATCATCACCATAATGATATCCAATATTTTATGAAGTTTCAGATCAATCACTTAGGGCATTGTCCATTTCTGGCACATTTCCTACTTGGCCAGGTGGTGGTGCTATGCCAGGCAGGCCCATTGGGTTTCTGAATATAATCATAATCATAATATCTATTAACCTGGGAAGTTTCAGACCATTCATTTAATGCACTGTGAGTTTATGACACATTTCCTGTTTATATGGTGAGATATTAAAATCATGACATATTACAACATATCAAAAATCCCTTCACAATTTAACATCAGCGACATCTTGGCATAATGTTTGCCAAATTTCACATGAATCTGACAAACCGTCTAGGAGCAGTATGTTAAAATTGATCATGTGACATCAGTGTAATTGTCATTCTTTCTGTTGCCAGTTGGTGGCGCTATGCCAAACATGCATTATGGGCATGTGAATATCATTATTAACATGGTCTTCAATGACCTGTGAAATATAAAACATTTGGTAACACTTTATTTTAATGTGTCGCTGTTACAGTGTACCGACCTAATTAGGTACAGTGGTACAACCTGTGTAACAACATGTACTATCAGGTACTATCATTGTACTTGCATAATGTATTTGTGGGTACCTACATATAGTTGTTACAATGTAATACTGAGTGCTTTTACAAAACTTTGCCAATTTGCCTAAATTTTCATCAGAGGCAAAGAGCTGACCTGAGACCTGCTGGATGGGGTAAATCTGCCCATGATGGATTATATATACAAAAGGCTTTTACTATATGTTAGGCTTTTGCATCTAAACTCTTCAATTCATCTACTGTGGGGAAATTCCAAGTAATTAGATAACTCTTTAGCTGTTAAATGTCTACACTTTAAAGACATGTAGTTTAAAGAAATTTAGACATTACGAGGATGATCTCAGTTATTTTGGGTTTCTCTTGTCCATGACCTCTCTCAGGGAGTCTGGAGTAACAGCCTTATCATGACAGCTCTTTTATTTTCATTACATGTAATCCAGTGGTCCCCAAACAACGACACCCACCACCTCATTTTGGGTAGCCCCCAAACCATGTCCATGGCATATAGCATCGGGCCCACACAGGAGTATGACACCATCAAACTATAACCTAACTACTTTCCCCCATTCATTCTCTATGGCAAGTCTTAACATTACACATATTGTAATACTTTTTGTCCATTGGTTGTTTTGGCACTGTTTCGAGTTTGCCATTGAAAACAGTTTGAAATGTAGGCCTATCTGCAAACAATGTATTCTAAAGTGCTCTAAAAGTTTATCAATTAATTGTTAACCCTCTACTGCACAGATTTTGATGATACATGATAAAAATAACTTCACATCATTTATTGGTTCATTTTGGGATATTTTATTGATAAAAAATATTTTTTTTTTTTTTGAACCCCTCACCTGAAATATTTTTTTGTTGCCTAAAGGCAACGTTGTGCAACAATGGTACAGAATCACATAGAAAATTGTGCATTCACAGATCATAAAACAGAGTTCAAGAGTGTACAGTGGGCGTTGCTTTCAAATGGTCACTTCAGTCGTGCATTATGCGGCGTGAAGCTGTGTGAAACTTTAGTCCCACTTTCAGCCACTGCGTCGCTCTGCCACTGTACATCTACGTTATTGTCAGTGTTGGGGGTAACGCAACTACGCAAATCAAAACAGTGTCTTGTGTGATAATGAGCCTGTTCAGAATTAATCTGTAGCCTTGGGTAGGCTTCTGTAGAAAACAATGTTGTTGGCGATTTAATACTATCTAGCGACGTTTTTAACAGGCTACGCAATAGAGGCTTAGACAACTATGACCTATAACTTGACTAAACCCGTGCAAAACTGGAGGTAGCTACACCTGTTATCTGAGCAGTCTGTAGCCTATGTCCTCATTTTGCGAATGCGAGGACGATATGAGCCTGTTCCATTTCGTTAGATGTCCGAGTCACGCATAATGTTTGAAAACCACTGGCTCGTAATCACAATAATTTAACACACGACAGTTGGATACTTCATGTTCCCATGCCTACATTTTGGTGAGTAGCATAGTGATCGTTAAAAACAATAAAGTATGGCTCTCCGTTTGGGACATCGAAAACTTATATTCTTAATAGGGTAGACTACCGTCAGAGATGCTGACTTGCAAAGGCCTCGGGATAACACGTTATCTCCACTATCATCAGTCAATGCCCCCTTGATCAAAGTGGGGAATGAAAGAAAAAGTTTGAGAACCACTGGCTTAACAAGTTACCTGCAGTCCAGAACACACAGAATATTGCAACAGAAAGTTGCCTTTATAATCAACAACTATTTGTTCCAACAGCATTCAAACAAAGCCTTTATAAAAGTGAAAAAAAAATATTCCATAAGAAGTAAAATAAAATACTGTTACTGTAGTAACTGTACCACATTATCCCAAGCTTCAAAGAGCTCCCCACGTCTGTGACAGGCAGACATGACACCGCTAAATTCTCAGCTTGTTTATACCCCACACTGAACGCGAAAAATAATAAAGCCCAAAATAAAGGCCTGTGGTTTGCTCAGCCTACAGTAAGTAGCCTAGGTTAAATAACAGACCCGCCACAATGTGTGGTATGATGATTTTTTACGAGCAAGATGTTTTTGGTGCCCTACGCGCACTGCATGTTCTTAAATAACAATGATCATCAGTAATATTTGATAATATAATAATAATAATAATAATAATAATAATAATATTTGGTAACACTTTATTTGAAGGGGTCTACATAAGGGTGACATGTAACTGTCATAACAATGACATGACACATGTCATGCACATTAATGACACATTACTGATGTTTATGACTACTGTCATAATGTGTCATTCGGTTTTTGGAATGTCAAGTTGACATTGTTTGGGTGTCATCATTATGACAACTTGACATTAGCCAAGATGACATTATTTGACGGTGTCTTTGTCATGACAACTTGACATTAGCCAAGAAAATGGGTAACACTTTACTTGACGGGTGAGTTCATAACACATTCATAGCAGCTGTCATAAACTGCACATAAAGCATTCATGACTGTTTCATGAGACATGACTCAACATTCATACTAAACCTTTCACAAATGATTGCAATCCTTCTGTAGGCTACATGGAATGAGTTCAATGGGATGTAATGTGAAACCATGTTAAATGGCCTATTTTCAAAGCAGTTATTGTCTGCTCACACACACATACAACCTTAGGTTATCCTCATCCTGCTTTGAACACAGTTGTATTATATAGCATATAAGCACCACCAGTTTGGGAAAAGCCTGCGCTGCACAAGTGCTGACCTACCGAAATAAGTTCTTATGTGCATCCGAGGGTTTGGGGTTGTCGCGCACTATGCAGAAGGTTCCCAGTAAACAAAATAAAGTCCTGGCGACGTCCCCTAAAGGTCCCCTGGCGAACATCACCTCCTCGACATTGTGTAGGGTTCCCTTTACGTCCCGCGGACCTCTGTTCGGGAGGTCTAAAAGACATCCACAAGACTTTGAGAGGACGTCCTGTAATGGTCACCGCGACGTTATGCACGCAACGTTTATATTTCCGCGATGGTAAAAAAAAAAAAAACATGAAGCGCGATTTGGTACAGAATTACATCCTGTATGTCTGAGCGTTGCTAGGAGAGAGGTAGACGGAACATGAACACACATTAATGACTTGCTCGACAACTACACAATCAACTTCACTCACCTCATATTTTCACGCATGTATGAAATCACGTCCTCCGAATGCATTACACAAATGATAAGTAGACATGGTGTCTACGGTGTCATTTTCTTAATAAACTAATACGACGTTTTAATGGGCATATCCCGTAGCATATTGTTCAAAACATAATCAGAGTAGGCCTAGGCTAGCCTAAGATAAATTGTTCAAACCATATTGTTTCAAAATATTAAAAACTAATAATAGCCAAAAATACTAAATGAATCGCAATGCATGCTGGGAAGCAAAACTCAACATGAAATAAAGTACATGAAATATAACTAGAATGCATTGACGTTATATCCACTCGTTTTCTTGGACCTGTGATCAAACAGGGACAGCCTATAAATGTCAGCCTTTCTTCCTGGAACATTGCAGACAGGGCTGTAGTACTCGAGTCCGGTCTTGGACTCGAGTCCGGACTCGAGACCGTTTTTCTATGGTCTCGGACTTGTCTCGGACTCGCTGGTATTTGGACTCGGACTTGTCTCGGACTCTGCCACTGGTCTTGCCAAATATGGCTTTTGGTCTCTTTATTATGTTTCTGATAATATTGGAGGAAAAACACTGGCCACTTGATAACCAATCACATACTAGTGTATCTTCGCGCGCCCTGCATCTGCGTCATTTCATTTTTATTGCTTCACACTCACACACACTGACTGACAAACGATGTCCTCCAATAGCAGTAATAAAGTTCGCTTATATAAACCATCAGGAGTTTCTGAGAGGTGCTCCAGAGGTGCTTAGCCTTATGTGTTAACGTTAACATTAGCCAGCATAGGGGAAGATAAAGGTAACTTACGTCTGGTATTACTGGTTTCATGAGATATATGAAAAATCAAACGATTATGATATATGTGGCGCCATAGAAGGTTGTGGCTGTTGTTAAGTACTTTGTTTCTTGTTTTGGTCAGACCCCCATTCTTATTTTTGGTCTTTTTTAATTAAGACTCACAATATGCAGTACCGAAAGTGTCATGGGTGGCGCTGTGAGATAACGCTGGTATTAGGTAGCCACTAGCCAGCAGCAAGTCTCGGTTAGTTATTCAAGCCAACGAGACGAAAAAGTATCAAAGCCACTCATGCACTTTTGTTTTGATGTTTTATTTGATTTCAGGTGAGTCCGAAATCACAGGAAGGATATGTAATTCATTTGTTAGTAATTTGTGTAATGTTTGAGCAGATGATACACGCTGTAAAATGTGTTCACCGTTAAATACATGTTTATTTGTAATCGATGCTAGCTAGCTAAGCCAGTCTGCTCGAACCAGTAACTAGCCATCATAGCCTGATGTGAACGAGTAGGCTGTTTGGGATATTTGGCGGGTGATTATGCTTGACAACCAGAATGTTAATGCATTGCTGTTTGTAATGCGAAGTTAATGTTAATGTAAAACAGCAAGTCTCGGGTTAGTTATTCGGCCAACGAGACTAACGAAGTATCAAGCCACTCATGCACTTTTGTTTTGATGCTTTATTTGATTTCAGATCAAACTTTAAAAAAAATAAAATATGTGGCACTGAAGAATATTGTCTCTTCTTTTCTCTGCGTGTGCAACATATTTTTTGCGAGCCAGAGCCAGCAGAAGACTTCTGAGTACTTGAGGAGACGGTATCCGACGGACACTCCTGCTTAGAGAAGAAATCGGAAGATATGGAGGAATTACAAGACACTGTGGCTTAATAAAGCTACTGACACTGCAAACTCCTGATCTCATCAAAGTGTGCTATCACATTAAATGCAGCAAACCTGTGGGTGGATTTGAAGGACAGTCTAGGCGTGCATTAACAAGAATGGTGGAGAGGAGTTTGGATGAGATTGAGGCAAGTGAAGAAGATGCTGAGACAATTCCTCAGAGACCTCTTGTCATTATAGGCTGTTAAGCCAAATAAAACACCTTCAGACCCCAAAAGACAAGAGCAGACAACAAGAACTGGAGCAGTTAAAAAGACTATACACAGCTTCTGTAAGCACAGTCAGCAACTGCTGCCTCTGGAGAAAGTAGATAAAGGGGCCTTAAGGGAAAAGCTGGAAGCTGAAAGACCCCACAGCCCCAGTGACTGGTCGGTGCCTGGGATTTACCTCAGAAAATTAGATCTTTGGACAGATGGGGCCGGCCAGAAAGAAAACTCTCCTACAAGCCTCTGTAGATGGTGGAGTCTGAAGAGTCGGTCTTGGACATCGTCAGGTCTGCTGCATAGGCCCCAATGAGCATTACCCAAGAACTGGACTTTAAGTACGAAATTTCAGATAAAAGCCTTATCTCAGCAATCCCCAACGTACAGATGAGGAGCTGATAGAGAATGGAGGTGAAGCTGCAAATTTAGAGAAGACCCTCAAACTGAATGAAATACAGACAGGGACACATCATCACAGGAGAAGAAAAAAAGCGAGGACGTAAATGGGCTGGCGCTGATGCTACCAAAGGAGGACCTCAGAGCAGACTGTGGCCAGAAGATGTTCTGCCGACAATTCAGGCAACCAAGACAGTCACATATGGTGACCGGACATTGTCACTCTATCGAAAGATGGGCATCTCTCTAGGGATGCAGACAAGAAAGACCAGCACAGGGGAAAGCGAGAGGGCTGCTGAACGGGACCCCCAGTAGCCCTCCCCCTCCTGGTCCATGAGTTCTTCCCTGCAGGCCTCACAACCACCCAAGCTAAGCATAGGAGTGTGATATGCACTTGACACTGGTGTCTTGCCAAATATGGCTTTTGGTCTCTTTTATTATGTTTCTGATAATATTGGAGGAAAAACACTTCACTGGCCACTTGATAACCAATCACATACTAGTGTATCTTCATCAAAAACAGCAGAAGAGGCTTTCTTGGGAAAAAAAGATACCTGCATCTCCAAGTCATTTCATTTTTATTGCTTCACACTCAGCCCTGTGTACAGACCCGGAGACTGACTGACAAACGATGTCCTTCAATTCTGCAGTAATAAAGTTAGCCTGGGACACAGATTATATAAACCATCAGGATCACTCTCTGTTTCCAGCACAAGCAGTGGAGAGGTGTTCCAGAGGTGCTTAGCCTTATGTGTTAAGCAGTTAACATTAGCCAGCATAGGGGAAGATAAAGGTAACTTACGCCTGGTATTACTGGTTTCATGAGGTATATGAAAAATCAAATTTACGATTATGATAATTATTGGTTGTCATGTATTATTGTATTACGTTTGTGGTTGTGTTAGCTACAAATGAACGGTCACGCTAACATTAACCTTAGCTGCTAGGGTTAAGTAAACTTTGCATCAGGCTAAGACATGCCTTAAAGTTATACGCCAGGCTAAGACATGATAACGTATGGTGGTAACTGTGTCTGTGTGTCATATTTATGTGAAAGGTGGTGATTTTGGGTGATGTTTGACACTGGTGATGTTTTCCAAATTCCTCAGTTTTAAATTGAGAGGCTTAGCCACAGCCAGCTACTACTAACATTACTCTTCAAAATCTTGAGGGAGCTAGCATAAAGATTCACGTTTAACTAGCAGGAGGCACAAGCATGCTGCACGTCTCTGAAATAAAATGGAAATGTAATGGAGCAAAGTTAATATATATTGCCGAGTTGCTTGTTAATTTATGTCACTGAGTAATATAACTTTGTTAACGTGTTATCACTGTGTAGTTATCTGATCAAAATAAACTGTAAGTCAGGCCACATGCATAGAAGTTGACTTATGAGGGAGTGCGAGTGGCTATGATCTCAAATGTAAGGCTGCCTGCTTAAGGGCGTCGCAAATAACATTTCCGATAGCAAGCTATAGCCTATTTAAGGTCAAAATAATCCTCCCGACCACAGAGTGTCTAGTAAATTGAATTTTTGATGTATAGGCTATATTTGAGTTGCCGTTTGAATGTGGAATATCAATTCTATGCCTATTTAAAACTTTTTTTAAAATGTGTGTGCAGTATTTAATATATTCTGTAACAGACATTTTGGAATATGTCCAGTCAGAAAAAAAGTATAAAAAAGTACTACTGCAAATATGACTCTCCCTTCATGTCAGTATCTGGACACAGCTTTGAATGCCATTTCAGTTTCATAGAACATTTAATAAACAAAGAAATCCATTTACTAGGCTAATAGTTTGAAAATTCAGACACAACTTTCTTTAGTTTGATTATGGGCATGAATGGATAATTGGGAATACAGATTTCACTTATCTTTAAATAAAGCTTATTATCTGCCTGTTATTCCATTCCAACACTTATAGATGCTTTTGTATTTCCATCTGCAGCCTGCAGGAGTATCGGCAAGGACTGCAACAGGGGGATTCACAGCCAACGATTGATGCATTTCAGCAACAACCATTACAAGTTCAAGTTTATAATGCTAGTTCATCAAGGCAGCAGGCTATCCACCAAATGATCATCCATGACCTTATCATTGGCTGCTGTCTACCTATATCAATCGTGGAAAATGAACATTTCTGAAATTTTCTACGCACCATGGATGAAAGGTACACCCCAATCTCCAGAACAACGATAACCAGCAAAGAGATACCTCAACTAGTGATGAGAGTGAAAGGGTGCATCAAGTCCAGTCTAGTAGATCAGAAATCAATCTCTATAACTGCTGATATATGGTCAGACCGCACAATGAGATCTTAACTTGGAGTTACAGCTCATGTTCTCAACTCTTCAGCCAGTGGGTACACTCTGAAGTCCTACCTGCTTGACTGCAGGAGATTCAAAGGGCGTCACAGCTCTGAAAACATTTCAGCTGCATTTGATGAAATACTTGAGGAATACAATATCAGTGATAAGGTAGATTTTATCATCACTGATAATGCAGCTAACATGAAGAAGGCTTTTAACGTCATTATGGCAGACCACTCAGATGATAGTGAGGATGACAGTGAGCAGGAGGAGGACATGGTTGGGGAACAGCTAGATACAGACATTGTCCTTGGTTCCCGTCAACGGCTATCCTGCTTTGCCCACAGTCTTCAACTGGTTATTGGGGATGGGATGAAAGAAGTAAAAGTGATGTCTCGGGCACTCTCAAAAATAGCCAAACGTGCCAGTCTTCTGCATAGTAGCACTGTCTTTAAGGATCGGTTTGAGGCTGTTTTTGGAAGTGGTAAAAGCATTCCAGTCTCAAATGTCACAAGGTGGAATTCGCAGTTCAGACAAATACAAGCAGTCATCGAATTAGATCATACTGCACTAACTCAGATGTGCTCAGTGGACTTTGCAAATGTTGTCCTCAGCTCACGTGAATGGGCCCAGTGTAGAGAACTTACACTAATTCTTGAACCGTTTGCTGAGGCCACTGAATTGACAGAGGGTGACAAAATTGTTACCATCAGCATGGTTGTCCCTACTGTCCTCGAGCTACATTCTCACTTATCAGATATGGATAGTGAAAAGAGACTATGTAGGCCACTGACCAGGGCCCTCAGAGCCTCACTTAAAAGAGAGGAAAGATTTGCCATTTGGCCATGATATATATATGCAGGGAGCGATGCTGGACCCTCAGTTCGGGTTGAACTGGGTCGAGTTGGATGTCAGGACCAGTGGCAGTGCTACCACCATACAACGTACAAAGAAGGAACTGCAGAAGTCACTAACAGGTATATATTTCAAAATCCCCCCTTTAAGGTACAGTGTATTTGCAAGGTTATTGAAGTGGAAGAAGAAGTGAGTCAAATTTATTTCTGTTTTCTTTTTTTCCAGACAGCTTGATCGCTCAGGCTAAGAAAGTGGACCTGGACATCTGTGAGGAACTCACAGAACCAACCCAGGATTCTCCCCCAAACGCCAAGATTCCACGGCTCCTGGCAAAATATAAAACTCACAAAAAGAACAATTCCACCCATGGATATCATCCAAGTGTCAACAGTGAGGTAAATGCATACCTGGAGGACATTCAGAGCTGTCCGGCAGAGGACAGTGCCCTTGTATTTTGGTTGAAAAACAAGGACAAATACCGTCATTTGCATGCCCTATAGCTGTCAAAGTGCCGTCTGTACCGGCTTCTTCAGCACCAGTAGAAAGAGTGTTTAGTGCTGGAGGGCTCATTATGAGGCCCCATAGAGCCAGTTTAGAGCCAGAAATGCCTCCTTATATTTTCTGAAGTGCAACAAACCACTTTTGTAAGTAGTTGTTACACATCCATGTACAAGTTTGTTGATAATGTACACAGACTTGTTTTTGTTGTTACACATTCATTAGCAGCTTTACTTACCTCACCTGCAAACAAAGTGCTGCACTAAAAGTTTGTTGATAATTTACTCAGATTTGTTTTTCTTGTAAGAGCTTTATGCTAAAAAAGCTATTGAAGGATACAACTGATTTTGGAACAATTGATTTTGATCCACCTCCTTGTGAGTGAGTGTGTGAGTGAATGAGTGAGTGAGTGAGATAGATAGTGTGTGTGTGTGTGTGTGTGTGTGTGTGTGTGTGTGTTTGTGTATGTGACCCAACCAACTTACTGAACTTCCTGATGGTTTTGTTTTAAAATAGTTGTTTTATTTAAAAAAAAGTAGTTGTTACACATTCATGTACAAGTTTGTTGAAAATGTACTCAGATTTGTTTTTCTTGTAAGACGTTTATGTTTATTGAAGGATACAACTGACTTTGGAACAGTTGATTTTGATCCACCTCCTGTGTGTGTGTGTGTGTGTGTGTGTGTGTGTGCGTGTGAGTGAGAGAGAGACATAGTGTGTGTGTGTGTGTGACCCAACCAACTTAATGAACTTCCTCATGGTTTTATTTTAAAATTCTGCACTTTGTTCTAAAATAAAAAGAACATATGTTAAATTACACTCTGTTCATTGTTGTGTAACCAAACTTTAACGCTTTCTGAAAAAAGATGTTTTTCCCATTAACCCACATCCAAATACCAATGTAATACAATATTTTTTTCAGGGAAGGCATAAACCAACAATAGGGGTACACTCTGTAATACTGGTCACTTCTTTTCTATGTGGAGTGAAGCTATATTGTCTTTAGTTGCTCAAATGCTCAGTACTAGTACCTAGCAGTGGTAATAGTAGTGGATTGGTCTTTGTATCAGTTCTAACACTGCTATTATGAGGTATCACCATATATCATTCTGTTTTCTATAGATTAGGTTATATGATATCAAGGGAAATGGTTATACCTACAAATCCTGGGAGTACTGACACTGTTTTGCTTTTAGATCAACAAATAATAACTCAAAATGATTGTCTTGATACTGTCATGCATACGACTTGTTTTTTCTCTCCTGGACTCGGTCTTGACTCGGGACTCGAATCTTTTTGGACTCGGTCTTGACTTGGACTCGAACCTCTTTTGACTCGGTCTTGACTTGGTCTCGACTAGTCCTGGTCTTGGACTTGTCTTGGACTCGACAAAGGTGGTCTTGACTACAGCCCTGATTGCAGATAAAGACAAATGTATCGTTTTCTCTAGGCTATGAATGCTCTTTGTAGCCAACTTTAAGATGAAATAAATAGATTCCAGATGTTTCTATTCTATATCATTGTTTTTTTTAATAAACAGTAAGGCTCTGGTGAGGCTTCTGCTCCTCGTCAGAAATCTCATCGGATATGTGCACTCTTTGCTGTTTCCACAAGGAGCTGCTGTGACATCGGGGACAGCTATGTGACACTTTTAAACGCTAACATGCGTCAAATAAATTACAATGACATTTAAACAAGTCATGAAGAAGCAGTATCCGTAATTCTTCTGCAATGTAGAGCTAGATCGTTTTGCTTTACAAATTAGTCACTTCAGTTGCTAGACAACCCTAAACATACATTTTGAGTTTACAACCCTTTTCCCAGTTTATTTTGCGTCTATGAGCAAAGTAGAGGTTCTACTTGCTCATAGACGCACAACTTCATAAACTGTATGATATGTTGCCTTAGACTACGGTAGGCTAATGCAGCTACTGCAAGAGACTAGATAGATATACTTTAGTCATCCCCAGACGTGTAACATGAAGTCGTGCATGGATGTGATGTCTCCGTCCTGCAGGTGGTAGCCAGAGCGCTCTCAACTCCGCTGCCACCCCCCCCCCCCATGTCCCCAGTATAACGTTATTGTTGGGTCCTTAGGAGGTATTTGAAATGACCAAATGCAAATGTCATCCGAGGGACCTGACGGTGACGTCCCCAGAAAGTCCTGCACCGGACGTCACGCAATAACCAAACGATAACTTGCTCCGGACGTCAATAAGGTCACCGGAACGTCTGCTAGAGAACATGACGTTCGGGACCAATCGGGGACGTCGTGAATGTCGGCATAAAGTCCGGGGGACGTCCCGTGTTTGTCGGGTTATTCTTCAGCTGATAAGGTGTTCCAGAGAGAAGTTGCATGTTCCGTCGCTGACAAATGAATCCATAACACCATGGGCGTCAATTCCGATGTAAACACACTGTGCAAATAACTCAAGTCGCTGTAGTACGTACGGTAGGCTATTTGGAGGTTTCTGGTAAGTGAAATCTGCATTTTCCTCTCGAGTTAAACGTGTGCTTGCTTGTGCCAAGGCTACTGTATGTAGGCCTATTGGTGTTGTGGCGTGGCTATGTTGTAAGAATGAGAAATTGATATAATGAGCAGAGATAAACAATGATGCGCTTTTACTGTAGTGGAGCTTACGAGATGGAAACGAAAGGGAAAAGGCTTTTAAGATGCCCATTTAAATTGTAGCCTAGTGCACCCGTGTGTGTTTTAGCATAAATCCGAAATAAGGAGGAATGTGAGGAGGCTCCTGTTAACTGTAAAGAATGCATCTGCAATCTAAACATGTACACAAGAAACACAGAAACTAGAAACACAGCTAAGGTCGGGAGACGTTAGATCAGAAGCAGCAAATGTGCATCTGTCATCTTGTCTGCAGTCGTTCATTCAAGATCAACAGAGTAACGCAAGTAAAAAACTCTTTGAAATTTCAGTAATTGTAATTGCATTACTTGATTTACAAAAATACTTCGTTACATGCTTGTTACCACTAAAAGTAGTGGAATTACAGTAACGCGTTACTTTGTAACGCATTACTCCCAACACTGTTTATTTACTTGTTCTTCGAATGTTCAAACAAAGACAGCAGAGTTCACACCACATGAGTGAAAGTGAAAATGGTGGTCATTTCAGATGTTTTTTTCCAGCACTAAATAAAACTCTCAGAGTTTGAGAAAAATTATTTGTAGGATATTGCTTGTTTACAACTTGAGTTCAGAGTTCACAAATTTTGAATAAACATTGTATATTGTTACATTGTATTAAATATAGATCTTGCCTGTGCCTGATCAGGTGTCCCCAACCATGGCAACCTTGACAGGAACTACAAGGAGGCGGACATTGTGCAGACATTTTCCCATCAACAGACCCCAACTAAGGTAGACTGCTGTTGTACACAGCACTAAGATATTTACGGTTACTGACATCCTCCGAGTCTCTGGCCCTCTTTTAGAGCCAGGCATAGTGAACTGGCCCTCTGAAGAAAACTTTTGGGGACCACTGATGTAATCCATTAAGAATATCCTGTTACATTTTCACACAATCACTGCATATTAGCAAACCTTGAAATAACCTCACTGTGTATTCCACAGAGGAAAAGGTTCAGTTTGGGAATCTAGTCTGTTTGGTTCAGCTGTGGAAATACATAGTCCTACAAATAATAATAAGACTTCAACAGACTTGTTGCTCTCATGCTCGCCTATGATGCTTGTGTGTTAGTAACCTTTTGCCTCTTTGTGGATTAATACCTAATATCTACAGTTTTAAACATGAATATATTAAAGATGCATCTCAGTTGCGTCGTGTCTTTCATGGAATTTACCATTCCAAGCGAAACTTACATATATACAAGTAATTCACGTTACAGATATAATCAATCTAGTCGTAAACAAAGGAATCACACTCGCGACACATTCAGTTAGCTGTGTTCTTGCTGGTTTTTTAGTGAATCTGAGGGTCTTTGGAAGTAAACTCACCTCCCATCCAGTATCCTCCAGGGTTCTGGCAGCACTGTGAAACAAATTAATAACACAAATTAATTTATTAACTAATGAATCAGAGAACACCAAAAACCCATCAGAACGTATAGTTGTCATTAGTTCTCATTAACAAAATAGCAGATATATCAGTTTGATGTCCAGATATTGTATTTCATGTCTTTGAAACGGAAAATTATAACCTGTACACAATGTTGGAAGAATAGGTCCTAAATGTAAGTGCTGGTGATTTAACAGGAAGATTTAACAGGAAGAGTGCCCTTACATGGAGAAGGGGGCGGAGGAGGGCACTCCGTAGATTTTGATCCTCCCATGTCTGGCTGTTTCTGAGAGGGGAAAAAAATAAATAATCTGGTAAAGGACAGTTTTGTTGTGATTTTGATTCCAAGTTGTAAAACATATTTTCTTTACAAATACACTAGACTTAAGTCACTGTAAACCCCAAAGAAATATTTTTTTGTTAATATATTTTTATTGCTTTCACATAAAAAAAAACAAATAAATGACACACCAAACAGCAATGCATAATGTAAAATGTAAACAAAAACAAAACATAACAAATTGAGGGGGGGTACACTTACAGTGCTGGCTGAGATACACAAGTATTTACAAAGAAAAAACAAAACATACAGTAGGCTACATTTCATGACTTCAGAGACACATCAAGTGTTTGAAGAAAAAAGATATAGCAGCTGACCAGTTATCAATTGTTTGTGACGTGGCTTTGTGAAATCTTGCCGTAGCACGCTCAAGAATTATTTTATTTTTTTTAATTTGTCACATCTTATCGATGATCCCCAGTGTCCTAACAATCCATGTTACACACACACACACACACACACACACACCCACACCCACACACAGAGAGAGAGAGACTGTAAGAAATAAAACACTGGTGTAACATGCATGAAGCAGGACCCTGTTGCTTGGCACGTCATCCTGTCTGCCACTAATAGCCACACCAGACAGAGAGTCAACAAGACATCACATGATACAAGATACATGATGAGAAGCTTTACCAGGTGAGCTTGTTGTGTTCTCTGCTTAATTAAAACTACAGGAAGTAGGTATACAGGATGTTTACAAATGATGTAGTTATGCTTCCGTACATGCTGCCATGTTCTACTGATGCCATGTTTCTTGACTGAGTAAAGTACCGTCCGTATACTCTGCCATTCCTTACATAAAACATTACCAAATTGGCGACAAGATTCATCTTCTACTTCTCCAGTGATGACGGCTGCAAACGTGCCTTTTCCAAGTTTTTTCCTTCCATGCCCCGGTGGCTACAAATCTTCGAAAACTACTTGCTAGTTATCAACGCGACTGGAGAAGATTGGCCAGTTGCCAGCAGGGCCGCAGCTACCCATGTTTTGAGGGGTATGCAACAACAAATTGGCGCGTGCGTACAACAGTAGCTACATATAGAATATACCAAATATATTATTATTATTATTATTATTATTATTTTTACCATTGCTTTGGCTTTATGGTGCCCCATGGTGGAGGTTGGTGGAAAAGAGCTGTCCTACTACACTGTGGTGAGGGACAAAGACTTTTCTACTCACTTCCCAACACAGGTACCATGCTTGACACAGCTGTGAATGTGCTTAAGGCCTAGTTTAACGACTAATCAGTGGTGGAGCCCCAGAACGCGAGTCAATACTCCAGCATGTCGCAGCTCTGCGTGAATTAGTGTCAACTTGTGATTTTGGCGATCGTGCAGACGAAATGATTCGTGATCAGCTGATAGAAAATGTGTGCAACCCAAGGATACGTGAAAGACTGTTGTTTGACCCTGATCTTACACTACAGAGAGCTGTGACTTTGGCTACTCAAATTGAGTCTGCTGCAGACCAAGCCAAGGCAATAACAGACACACGTGTTGCCCCAGTACAGGCAGTGCAGCATACATTCAAACGAAAGGGGAGAGGGAAGCATGTGAATGCTGCTAGTTCCAACGCACCTGTTAAAGGTAAAAGAAAATGTTATCGCTGTGGATCTGATGCCCACTTAGCTAATGCAACAAATTGCCCAGCAGCAAGAGCAACATGTAGGCAATGCAAAAAGACTGGACACTTTTGTCAGGGGCGATTCTAGACCTAGAGCTTTGCTGGGGCACAGGCCCCCAACTCCCAATACATAAAAAAAAAAATAATTAACTGTGTGCGCAATATGAAATAAATGGCTAGCCTGATTTGGACCATCACATATCTCCCCTAGGTCACAGACGTCCTCCTCCATACTCCATACTGAATAGTTTTACGTCTAGCCCCCATCATGTCCTCATCCGTTTCTTGCCTGTCTCTCCTCCTCCTCCTCCTCCTCCTGCCTGGTACTGGACTGCCCAGCCTGTGCTCTTTCTCCCTCTCTTCTCCCTCTCTTCGACCTTCTTCTCCTCCTCCTCCTCCTCCAGCACTCTCTCCCTCAATTGTTGTAGCAGCCACTATCCAGCAACATCCAAACACATAGGCATAAGTAGGCCTATACTCACTGCATGAATTTAATAGGCTTTCCTACTAACACAAGGGAAGCTTATTTTTAGTCAAAATTGAGATATACTTCCCTCCCAGGCAAGGGTCCTATAGACATCCTGGCAATACTGCAGTTCATTGTAGCTTAAATAGCCTACTAAAGCCTTCATACTGACTTTTGGTGATAATTTGCAAATGTAGCCTATAATAATCTACACAGATGGCTACTCTGATTCTGTGCATATTATTATAGGGTACATTTACAAATGCAGCAAACTTATTTGAGTTTGCCATTAAACCATTGATCAAATCACAGCACCCTGGCTATTACCAGCATAAATGTTAATGTTACCGTTAATGTGGGCAAAATTATCATACCTCCCTTTTCTGATGTCCATCTCTGAATAGTTTATCAGAAGGCTATGTTTAGTTTTACAGTAGGACAGCTTCACAAACAGTATAGGCTACTTTTACAGGACTCTCTCTACAGTATAATGTGTAAATCCTTATTAATTGTCCGCGATGTGTGCATGCAGCCTACGCATGGTGTGAGTGTGTGTGTGAGTGAGAGAGCACAAGCTGGTAAACTGTTGCTAAATTTAGGCTACAATGACGCTAAGCATTGAAAAACAGATGCTAGTTATGTGGGTAACACTCTCTAACAGCGATCAACTAAGGCTGTGCTAAGAACTTTGTCCATTTGGTGAAAATTGATTATAAAGTTACACCAGTTCGCCAAAAGCTCCATCGCCTGCCATTGTCAGTTCGAAATGCAGTGACGGAGGAACAGCACCATCTACAAACCGCAGGTGTAATTGAGAGGATTGATGCATCAGCATGGGTGTCATCAATTGTTGTCACACAGAAAAAGTCAGGTGTCGACCTGTGTTGACCTGCGCGAACCCAACAAAGTGGTCATTGTGGATGCTTTTCCATTGCCTCATATGGATGAACTGCTGTCCAAATTGAAGGGTGCCACTGTATTTTCTACAATTGACCTGACAAGTGCTTACCAAATGCCTCTGCATGAAAACAGTCGTGATCTTACAACAATTCATTACCCACGATGGGTTGTTTTGTTTCTGTCGTGTACCATGCAGACTAGCTTCAGCACCTGCTGCATTTCAGAAAATAATGAGCATCGTCCTTGCTGGCCTCGCAGGGGTACAAAACTACCTTGACGACATCATGATACATGGTTGTGACATGCCTGCCCACGACAAGGCCCTGGAAGCTGTTCAACACCGGCTGAAATCTGCTGGCCTGCAGCTTAATGAAGAGAAGTGCCGTTTCCGCCAGCACAGCCTGCCTTTCTTAGGGCATATTGTCTCAACCAATGGCCTTCAACCTGACTCAGAGCGTATACAGGCTATTGCCAATGCTCCTGCGCCTTCTGATGCCTCAACTCTACGCTACTTCCTTGGTACTCAAAATTCTTGCCAAACCACACTACTGTGGTGGAACCGATGTGCGCATGTCTTAGAACTATTGACAGTGAGTTTCAGTGGTCTGACGAAGACTAGTTTCTCGACTGTTAAAAAAATGTTACTGGATGATGAGATGATGCACTGAACATCGCGAGACTGAGAAGAGAAAAACAATTACTACCTCTCTACAACTCTCATCAAAAACCGGATTATATTCTCCACCTTTTCCGACGGCAACCTCTTCATTCTGGACGTTATGGCATCTGAACCCAGCAAGAAACGCACCTGTGACTACTCAACAGAGACTGAACCAGAATCACCTTGCGTTACTTCTACATCCATCGAGGTCAGTTTATTACAATCCATAAACAGCAAACTTGCAATACTGGAACATCTGCACGCAGATATTAAGGACTTAAAAGCCAGCCTCGAATTTTCCCAATCACAGATCGACACACTCGCATTAGAAAACCGTGAACTCAAAGGAAATATCACAAACTTGTTGCTCAACTTTCAAAGAAAAGCACAAGTCCAACTTCTCCAAAGTGGCGGCAAATTAATTTGCTCAGCCTGTACGTCTAGTATCAAACCATAGGGATTTCTATTGGCTGACGCCGTGGACGTCATCCAATCACAGCGCTCTATTTTGTTAGAGAGTCTTAAGGCGGGCTTAACAGGATAATGACAGTCCTGCAATGGTAGCAACAAGGAAGGTGGCTATGGCGAACGAAGAGCGGTTGTTTGAATCGGCGTTGGCGTCAACTTTGGAGGAGTTGGACTTGTGCTTTTCTTTGAAAGTTGAGCAACACAATGCACTTAAGTCATTCCTTTCAAAGAAGGATGTATTTGCCGTTTTGCCGACTGGATACGGTAAAAGTTTACTTCCCCGTTCACTGTTTTCATTGCTCTGGCCACGTCATCCTGCTCTTTGTTCTGATTGGTCGTAGCGCTGGCCTATTGCATGCCTAGGCAGTTTGAAAGACAATTCTCTGCCCGCCCCTTGGATTAAGCGAGGTGAATGGTTCGATTCCAGACTATACATTTCAATGATATAGGATGGCCTGCCAGGCTAGGTCTAGACTTAAATATCTATTGAAAACTTCACAATGGAGCGTGTTTTTAGAGCGTGATCTGCAGGCGACCTGTTGGCTATTTTTAGAAAGTGCGCTGGGGGCGCCTCATAGCCGTCCCGCGGGCTACCTGGTGCCCGCGGGCACCGTGTTGGAGACCACTGCTATATATCATTAGAAAACCTATCAACTACAAACTTAATCAATACTCAGGATACAACCTCTCCTTGGTACCCCTTTATCACCTACTTACAGTCCTGACCCTCTTTGCCTGAGATCCATCTCCACACCATCATAACACACTTCATCAACAGATACACATATCATCGAACACTGGGCAGGGGATGGTAGCTGGAACTATTATTTTTATTATTATTATTATTATTATTATTATAAATAGCAAATAAATAGCATCTCCTTCTTCCCCTCCCCCTTTTATTTATTTCTCTGATAACTTTACTAATTTCAGTCTTTCTCTCTGCCTCTCCCATCGTTATTCTGCCGGGGCCCCATTGGATGGCTTGGGAGACTCGGTCCTGGCGGGTCGCTGTGTGGGTTTGGCATTGGTTGGGTCCTGTGGGTTATCTATTGGCCCTGGGCCCCCGTTGTGCACCCTCATCATACGCTCATGCACACGCCTTGTCCTGGAAGCACACAGCACGCTTTACTCTCTTTTAATTGCACTACATGTTAGGTAACATTCATCAAACATAAACAAAAACTACAAAACAGGCTAGGGTAAGAGTGGAGTGCAGGTAGATGCCTCATCAGGTGTCTATCTGCATGCCTTACTTATTTTAATGCACACATTACAGAGGAGGCATACATCTTACACAGGGTAAGTGTGGTGTGCATGGGGAAATCCTGACAGATATTCACCATGCATGCCCACTTCTTTTAATGCTACACACTAGATAGAGCCCTGAACCTAGCCATTCACATACATATTTAGGTCAAGAGTGGCGTGTTGGGTGGAGGTCTAGGGGCGAGGTGTGGTTGGTCGTGGTAGTGGGGGATGTGTGCATATGCTGGGGGCCTGGGGGGTTGGGTGGCACGCAGGTCCTCCCCTCTGTCAGCTCGTCGCCGTATAACTGCGGGGGCTGGGTGGAACTGTGGCCATTAATAGGTGCCCAGGTTGTCAATCAGTCAGGCAATCAGTTATTCTTATTATTACACCTATCTTTAACAGAATAATTACAACTCCTCTCCTCTGAAACCCTCCCTCTCTGTGTTCCAGCTTCTCTCCTCCTGGCCCAACACATACAGTATGCACACACACACACACACATATACATCCTCACACACTCACTACCCATCCCCCCTTCTTTTCATTCCGGTCATCAATTTCATCCCTGATAATCATATCTGTAATCATCCTGGACCCAAATCATCCTTAGCCTTTCTGGTATTAACGTTATGTTGTGTTAAGAAGTCAAGTCAATGTGATGTCTTGTTAAGCTACAGTATGTGTTTGTGTAATGTACATCTGTTTGTCTTATGTAGTATTCTTGTGCATGTCGTAGTGTTGCATTTTCTGTAATGTCAATGGTGTTTGCAATAAATAAAATAAAAAAATCTATATATAAAAAAACAAAAATGTTACTGTATAGCCAGGCCCTAGCATCGTTTGATCCCACACTGCATACCATAGTGTCCACAAATGCATCAGATTATGAATTAGGTGGCGTACCTTCACAGGTGGGCTCAGACAAGGTTGAAAGGACTGTGGCGTTTGCATCTCGAGCTCTATCTGCCGCTGAGCGTAAATATGCTACAGTGGAAAAGGAAGCCTTAGCTTGCGTGTGGGCTGTTGAACGGTGGCGTACATACAGTGGGCATCGCTTTCAAATGGCCACTTCAGTCGCGCATTACGAGGCGTGAAGCTGCGTGAAGCTTTAGTACCACTTTCAGCCACTGTGCGTCGCCGCTGCCACTGTACATCGCCTGTCAGTAGCCTGACTGCCGCCCTTCTCTGAAAAAGCAGGAGGCTAGGCTACCTTTAAACGTAATTGTTACCGAGAGGAATCCCAGCCTACGAATTCAATAACAAAATAAATCGTAATTAAACATTACCTCGATTAAGGCTACTTGGGTATGGCTTAAGGCTTGACTACACGGTGGTAGCGAAAATCGAAATCTGCCTTTGATAGCCTACTGGTGCCGCTCCACAAAACAAAAAAATATCTTAATTTGCTGTCTATGTTATTGTCAGTGTTGGGGGTAACGCAACTACGCAAATCAAAACAGTGTCTTAATTTGCCCTACTTCTTGACTGCAATGTAGTCAATTGACTGCTTGACATGTCATTTTTATTTTTCTGTACAATAAACAAATACATCTGCTTTAAGCCGCAGAATTACATTCATATTTGGCTGACTGCAGATGCGTCACTTCCCTCCCCATATTCCAAGATTAAGATAGTAGCCTATACAAAAAGCACTTCATACTATCATAAAAAAATCGTTAAAACGAATAGCTATTTGCAATTTGACAAAACACTGGTCCTCATTTTGCGAATGCGAGGACGATATGAACCTGTTGCATTTAGTTAGATGTCCGAGTCACGCATAATGTTTGAAAACCACTGGCTCGTAATCACAATAATTTAACACACGACAGTTGGATAGCCTACTTCATCATGTCCCCATGCCTACATTTTTGTGAGTAGCATAGAGATCGCTAAAATGAGTATGGCTCTCCGTTTGGGACATCGAAAACGAAGATGCTGACTTGCAAAAGCCTCGGGATAACACGTTATCTCCACTATCATCAGTCATGCCCCTTAATCAAAGTGGGGAATGAAATAAAAGTTTGAGAACCACTGGCTTAACAAGTTACCTGCAGTCCAGAACACAGAATCTGTTGCAATATTCTGATGATCGGCGATGAAATCGGCAAATGTTTTTTTTCCAAAGTAAGAATTTCACTTCTCCATGCACCTTCGACAATGAATAGCTCATTATTTGTTAGGTACTGTTAAACGTATGCCTACCTGGTATCATTACAAACATTATTCTGTGTCCTAAAACTGGCATATTTTATGGCATTGTGTCATGTAAGTTCGTTGCAAAATCTAGAGAAATGTGTGAGGTGGTCAGTGGGGGACAATTGAGACACACATTGGATTGTGTTATTACTTGAACATTCCACACTATCCACGGCCTATCAGGGGCAGGAGGATTACTGTTGGCGCAGGCTTTATATAAAATTCTTCAACAGAAGGCCTCGAATGTTGTCTTGTTTGTGGAGCGCTTTGCTTCGCTTCTGTAATCTCGGCTTCATTGAAAATGAGGGCTTCCCTCAATGACCTTCCGAGAATAAATTGAATTAGGTTTAATGAATGAATGAATGAATGCCCAAAATAAAGGCCTGTGGTTTGCGCAGCCTACAGTAAATAACAGACCTGCCAGAATGTGCGTTATGATGCTTTTTTACGAGCAAGATGTTTTTGGTACCCTACGCACACTGCATGTTCTTAAATAACAATGATCATCAGTAATATTCGACCATTAATTTGGGTAAATGGGCAAGCGTGACCACCTTGATTGGCTGATTGGCTGATGATTGTAACGCGGGCATGATTCCAAACACCTCCCTTACGATGATGAGTGACAGGTGGCAGGTCTCAGAATGCGTGCGCTACACAAGGACGGAAGATGATGAATAACTGGGGCCGTAGGCTATTCACAAAGCCTTTCAGACAACTCCTAAACTAGGAGTGAGTCTTCGTGGCTATGGATGACGTCATTAGTCATGCACGAGCTTGACTGAAGTGACCACCTTGATTGGCTGACGATTGTAACGCAGGAATTCCAAACACCTCTCTTCCAATGATGAGTGACAGGTGACAGGTCGGAGAATGCGTGCGCTACACAAGTAGTGCGAAGGACGGAAGATGATTAATAACTGAATAAAAAGGCCTAGCCTAAATGAATAAAGAGTAAGGCAAAACAAATAGCCTAGTAGCCTAATGAAACATAGGCCTTTGGATTGATGCAGTAGCCTACCTTTGCAACATTATTAAATTAATCAGTCACCATATGCCTGGGCTACGTTTGCAAAGAGGAGAACATTTTAATTTGATTCACAATGAAACGTTACATTTCATTTACATGTTAACAATGAGTAGTTTTGGTTGTTGTTGGTGGCGTTATTGCATCCCTTTTATGAATGCAAAATTGTTCCCTCGCGATTGAAGCTCCTGTTAAGCATATAGGCTACGATTTCAAAACATCATAACGTAAAATGCCACAAAAAAGCTGTTTATAAATAGGTCTTAGTGAGTTAGGAGTCCTCTCGACTTAAGCTTGTTGGCGGCGTTATTGCATGTTAGTTATGCCTACAATGCAAAATTGCTTCCTCACGATTGGAAGCTTTTGTAGCTGCATAGGATTTCAAAACACGGCAAAATGCCGCAGGTTTGTGAATAGGTCTGTGAGTAAGGAGTCCTCTTGACTTCTTTTAAGCTGTCAGAGGTGGGAAGGTGTGATTTGTTGGGGGCAGGGCCGGATAAAACTGGGCACAAATGTCTGATGGCCCCCCTTCCCCCCAGCCAACGTGAATCGGGTGGTTAGTTAATAGGCCTATCGTGAAGATTTTTCCTGCTATCAAAGGGCCTGTCCACACAGAGACGCTTTTTAGGTTAAACGCAGAGGTTTTGCTTCGTCTTGGCCGAGCGTCCAAACGAATCCTGTAAACGCACTGCCCGAAACCGCACTTTTCTGAAACCTGGTCCCAGAGTGGAGAAATCTGAAACCGTGAGTCCGCTTGAGTTCGTTTAGACAGCGAAAACCGCACATCCTGCTTGCGTATCGATGATGTCATCTCCACACCTCAGCTGCCCTGGACTTGCACTTATAGTATTGCCTAACAATACTAGTTTTCATACATGACATTACCTACGATTACACTCCGTTAAGATAAATATCACAACTGTTGCTGCGCAGCGCCGATAGCTTATGACTTGGTGGACTGAACACTGTTTTTCCCGGTGTTTTTTTTATGCATTCTAGCTACTGTCAGTGACGCGAGAGAACTTAAGTTATTAGGAAAGTCGCGTGTAAGTTTAGGCTACATTAATTTGTGCGTAGTGCCAGTGTCATTCATTTATTTTACATGTTTTACAACATATATACATGCATTCACAGTCAAGTGAAATCAGATATAAGCATACAAAGACGCTTAGAACTCACGTTAAGCCGATGGTAGCACACTGAATGCGAATGCACGATTTGATGCAGGCAAAAGTATTGACTGTTACTAACGAAGGTTTTATAGCAATATTATAAATGTGGCGACAGAATAGCCTAGAACTTGGGTAAGCCTTGCGTTTAGTAGCCTAATTGCGGTGATAGCCAAAACTAATGTGAATCACGGACTATCATACAACCAAAGAAAGTAAAGGTGATTAGTAGGCCTACCTGCGTTAGCATTGATCTGTCACACATTTGCCTGCATGTCTTTGAATATGTGATCAATTGCGTATTTGTCTTAGGACTCCTTTGTTTATGTGTGCTAGTTTTGTTTTGAGGGTATGGTCTTTATTGTCAATGAAGAAGTCAATGAAGAAAGGCATTAATAAAAGAGGCAAAAGGGCTGTTATGTCTCTTTTCCCCAATCTCCACCAGGGGGCGCTTGTCTCTCCCTGATTCAAAGGTGAAATGACATGAAAAGGAGACCACACCAAAAGTATTTTATACTTTTATAGCCTAATCGATTACGTGAATGAAGTGATGAGAAAAGTTAGTGAGTGAAAGGCACACCAAGAATGTTCAGAGTTCAAGTCAGCATTTGGACATGTGGGCAAATTAGATCAAGGAAGAGCCGTCAGCCCTGTGCAGAACATAGACAGAGAGACGCCAGTCAGAAGTGACTAATGCTAGATAAGATCCACTGGACAGACAATGGGGCGGGCAATGGGTTGAGGTTAGCATTAGGGTCAGCTGTACTTCAGCTGTCAGAAAATGTAGTGGAGTACCACTTGGGATAGCTTGCTGGCCACCAGTGGTCCCCGGACCACACTTTGAGAAACACTGATTTAAAATATAGACAGACTGTATTATTTTTACATCTGTATTATTTACAAGGATTTACAAGGAGTTTCACTACATTTCAACTATCTGTCTCTTAGAAACACAGTGGTTTATGCTCAATTAAATTACAGTCAGAATGTGGATATGATGAAATTATCATAAAACATGCTTAGTGTCAAGAATATATAAAGGCACTTTGGTTGTTTTACTGTAATTGGTTGTTTGTGTCAGTCAAGAGCTGAGCTACAGCTGAAACAGACTTTATGCTGGCAGTCCAAACTCTTACAAGCTGCTGTTGTTTATAACATACTCATAAGTCAAGGGCTTTCTTTGTTAACTGTCTTAAAGGGCTAAAGTTTTTGTCTTGTCTGACTGAAAGGGCATTATAAATATTCCCACAGCCTGACCTTGTGGATAACTTTTCAATTGCATTATACAGATGGTTAATTCTAGCCAAATCGGTCAACTTTTAAAACCAATAAAAAAAATTTTTTTTTTCTGTCTGTATAGTGCTTCAGCTAACTGTTGGATCAAATTTGGCTCATGTCCAAGAGTTGTAAAGGCACTTTATGGAACTTACTGGAAATCAGCACTAGGGAAACATTAAGCCTGAAGTGTAACATGCTCTCTAAGTCTATTACTGAATCAATAACACGCTGAAAATTAATTCATGTTTCAAACCCTCTATACACATAAAACACTGGACATTAAGTATAGCACTACATTAAGTTGATGCTATTTAGTCAAGTCACCAGAATCATACCTATTGGTTCAATGTCAGACTCTATATTTTAGAAAGACCCCTGCATGACTTGAAAACTACATATGAGTAGGAATCTGACACCTTGGGCCTTATTACAGAAACAGGTGTCAGATTCCTACTCATATGTAGTTTTCAAGTCAAGCTAATTGTTGCATCAGACACTCTGCAAATGAAACACTTCAGTTACGGGTTGGTGAAGCCTCCCTTTTGGGTATGGGGTCGCAGGAAACCAGCACAAGGACAACATTTAACCCTTGAGTAAAGCAAGCAGCTAAAACCATTATTTTCTATCCCTGATTACCATATTTAAAATATGTAAAGGCACTCACCTTGAGATCTTTTTAACCACCGAAGATATATGCCACCTGTACTGGCTGTTACCTGTTTCAGAGTGAACTTTGTGTTCCTGCAAGAAGCTGTTATGAAAGGTTTTACAGCTTAGATAACGTCACACAGCACTAGAGCCCATCCTTCAGTGTTGAGATTGTTTCCTTAAAGACACAGTATGTGGCATAGGCATAGATGGGAGGGGGAATTTTTCACAATTAACCTGAAAAAGTTGATTAATAAAAAACTTTAAAAAAGTCCAAACATGGGATGGCAGCAATACAGAGGAAAACAAATCCAAACTACAGGTCCAAGACGATGGATACTGTGTTCCAGGTCAATCAGGGTTGATTCATTTATAAAGCACAAATCTTACACACTGGTTAGTGTGGTGAGCCAAATTCCTCTCGAAGGAAAGTTGGTAAGTCTTCTTGACAGTCTTCTGTAATAAATTACGGGTTCGCTAACTAAGTTGTTGGTGCTTCGTTTTATGTGTAGGGACCCTGAGCAAGCTACTGATGAGGTTTGACGAGTGCACCCCAGAAATGTTTTTTAAAAATATATACAGTCATGTGTTTAAATATAAAAACAGGAAGTCCAGCAGCCAGTTGCAGAGGGAGGTACGCTGTTACACTGTCATACTTATGATAAACATAATTGCACTTATATGGCCTTGAACGTTTGAATTGATGTAGTTGGTCATACTTGAGTTTAACTGTATTGCACAGTAATGTTTCAGTCTGAAGGGCTAGTTCATTCTGCATTCCCATGTGTATTACTTCAGACAGATGTATTATTTTATTTCTGTGTTAAAAATAAGCTGGTGGAATCTGATTAACCTGATGTGAGAAAAACGTACATGAGTTCTTTATCTGTGGTTGTGATCAATAAGCAGTATTGAAGACTGTTATGACAATGGATTACATGATTTTATATTCCATGTGAATACAGTTGTACATGTATGTTTGGGTAAGAATATTGAGCCTTTTCTTAGAAGGGGGAAAATGTTGTGTTTACTGCTTAATTAAAACTACAGGAGGTAAGTATACAGGATGTTTACAGATTATGTAGTTATGCTTCCGTACATGCTGCTATATTCAGGGTTGGGTAGTAACGGATTACATGTAATCTGGATTACGTAATCAGATTACAAAAATCAAGTAACTATAATCAACCCAGATTACAATAAAAAATTGTGTAATCAGATTACAGTTACATTGTTGGGGATTAGCTGATTACATTTTATCATGCAAACAATGCAACTTTTTTATGATAGCCTAGCTATCTTTTAATTTGACAAGCTTCGGTCTTGCCGGTTCGATCACCGACCAGTAGAAAAAATGTGGGCGGGGGAAGTGGATGAGCACTGCTCTCCCATGCCCACATCCACGGCTGAAATGCCCTTGAGCAAGGCACCTAACCCCTCACTGCTCCCCGAGCGCAGCTGTAGCAGACAGCTCACTGCTCTGGGTTGGTGTGTTCTTCACCTCACTGTGTGTTCACTGTGTGCTCTGTGTGCTTCACTAATTCACGGATTGGGAGACCAAATTTCCCTCACGGGATCAAAAGAGTATCTATACTTACTTACTAACTTATTTACTATTGGGGCAGGTCTCTCGGCACACATCTCGGATCTTTTCCTCCTAATCTTAATGTAGCCTCTAGTTTTAGTGTTACCGTTTACTTTTAGAAAGTCACCAGGTCCCCCTGGTTGAAAAACATCCCAAAGGAATAATTTTCTCACCCCCACAATTGAAATGGACATGGAAATGGACATACTCAATCTCAGGCCATGTCCCTGGGTCAAAAAAATTCAGCGAAAGCTAAATTCATTGTCCAGGTGTGCCCTAATAAAGGTTAATCTGAGTTGTGCATGTTTGGACAATATGATCCATGATCACATCCATAATGACTAAGGGCCCTATCATGTCATTCTAAAGTGCATCGTCACTCGTCAAAAGTCTATTCAAATTTAGTAGGATGTCCAGTTCACATTGGGAGGGGTTTTGTTATCAAAAGTGGAGCGCATGGCATAACAAGGTGTTCCTAGGTATTTTAATCAGTCATATGGGTGTGTTTGGGGCGTAACATCATTTTAAACCAATGAGAATGACATCTGTCATTCCCTTTAACGGCGCAACGCGCGATATGTCAAACAAATGCATCGGTATTTTGGCATTCAACGGCGCATTTGAAGGAGGCTGCTTGCGAGACCGTAAGAAATAGTCATTCTTAAACCATGCTTTACTAAAACCTAGCATAGCCTTCACGCATTTGTACTCGTCTATTATTTGAACTCATTGGCAAAGTGAAACTAACTTCACCAAGGTGTCAGTCAACGAAGACAGTTATATGCAGTTACTTTCACTATTGACTGACAATGGGTTACCATCGAAAACATAGGCTGGAAAAAGCAACACTTACCCTAATATTGCTCAAATGACTGAATAAAACAACATTTATCCTGCAGAGGAGTTGCTTATATCTCGTGACAGTGCGTCTTCAGCTGTGCTCCATACGTGTCTCTGGCCTCTCCCCTAATCACTTTTAACTGTCATTACCAATTTGCAAATGATGGTGAATAACTACTCATTATGAGATGTACAGTATTTCGTAATATCTTTATTCTAATTATGTTTCCCATTGTAATCGTGCAATTTGTAATGCTTTGCATGGACGTGCCCTGGTGTGCGTTCATGAATGATAGAAGGATGGTGCGTGCACCTGACAATATGACTGTTGACATGAGCTCTTAAAATAGCATATGAACAACTCGCCATTGACTTCTGACCAGGTTTAGGTGGTGTATGATAGCGATTTTTAGACAACGCGCTAGTCCCCTCCCTAGGTTGTTAATTGCCACACCCCTGGGCGCAATGTTTAAAAAATAAACGTGCAAAATAGCGAATTAAGCTTTGCGCGGGTGAATAACGAGCTTTACGCCATGCGCTGGAGCCCTTGGCCTAAACCCAACCCCTCATCTTAACCCTTTATTTATCAATTATTTATTTATCAATTATTTATTTATCAGTTATTTATTCATTAATTATTTATTTATCAATTATTTATTTATCAGTTATTTATTTATTTTTCTTCTTTTGTTTCTTCCCCCTTTTCAAATATACATAATTTCCTGATTAAATATTTCTCTATTTATAAATTATTTTATTTCTAGACAGTTGCCTTCTTCCTACCCTTATTCCCCTCCTTGTTGGTGTGGTTGGATCCAATCGGCCAGTGCACTCACAGTCACCCACTCCACCAAAGATCATGTTCCCCTAACCTAACCCTAATCCTGACCCAGACCCTAACCCATTGCCCGCCCCATTGTCCGTCCGGTGGATCTTATCTAGCATTAGTAACTTATGATTGGCGTCTCTCTGTCTATGCTCTGCAAAAGGCTGATGGCTCTCCCTTGATCTAATTTGCACACATGTCCACATGCTGACTTGCACTCTGAACATTCTTGGTGTGCCTCTCACTCACTAGCTTTTCTCATCACTTCATTAACGTAATCAATTAGGCTATAAAAGTATAAAATACTTTTAGTGTGTACTTCTTTTCATGTCATTTCACCTTTGAGTCAGGTAGAGACAAGCGCCCCCTGGTGGAGATTGGGGAATAGAGACGTAACAGGCCTTTTGCCTCTTTTATTAATGCTTTTCTTTATTGACTTCTTTACATTACATTACATTACATTTGGCTGACGCTTTTTAACCAAAGCGACTAACAACATGGTAAACAGTAAGTTTTTAGAACAATTCTCACAATTTTAGGACAGTTTAAAAAAACAAAAAAACATTAGAGTACAGTAAGAATAAGTCGTCGGTGAGTGCTGTTTTTTTTAACAGTTACTTGTCAGTTTAAAACGGCTGGTGAGTGCTAGGATCAGTAAGACTTGTTGTAAGTGTTGCTATGAGAGTAGGTGTTCTCTAAGAGCTGGGTCTTCAGGAGTTTTTGAAAGTGGAAAAGGATGTCCCTGCCCTTGTAGGAACTGGCAGTGTGTTCCACCAACGAGGAACAACAGATGAGAAAAGTTTGATTGGCTTGAGCGTGCCCGGTGGTAGAGCTTAGGCGTCGTTCGTCAGAGGAGCGCAGCGGTCTGGAGGTAGTGTAAGTCTGTATGAGGGCATTCAAGTAGGTGGGAGCAGAACCGAGACTACTTTGTAGGCAAGCGTTAGAGACTTGAATTTGATGCGGGCCGCCATAGGTAGCCAGTGTAGCTGGATGAGCAGCGGGTAACATGTGTCCTTTTGGGTTGGTTGTAGACCAGGCGCCCCGGCGTTCTGGATCATCTGAAGTGGTTTCACTGGCGCAGGCTGGGAGACCTGTCAGGAGGGCATTGCAGTAGTCGGTCGAGATGACAATTGCCTGAACCAGAAGTTGGGTAGCATCTTGAGTCAAGTAAGTCCTGATTTTCCGTTATGTTGTAGAGTGCAAACGGCATGCCCGGCGCGACTGAGGCAACATGATCCGAGAAGTTTAGTTGGTTATCAAGAACAACTCCTAGATTTCTTACAGTCCTGGTCGGTGAAACAGACAGGAGTCAAATTTGATGTTGATGTCGTGGTGTATGGTAGGTTTAGCTGGGATGACCAGCAGTTCAGTCTTTTGAGAGGTTCAGCTGGAGGTGGTGTGCCTTCATCCATGTAGCTATGTCTGAAAGGCAATCCGAGATCCGTGCACTGAAACCAGGGGGTCGCCAGGTGGAAAGGACAGATAGAGCTGTGTGTCGCCTGCATAGCAGTGGTATGAGAAGCCGCGGCTAACGGATAATCTGTCCCAAGGAGGTGGTGTAGATAGCAAAGAGGAGGGGCCCAGCACTGAGCCCTGGGGACCCTGTGGTTAGATGGTGAGGTGCGGATAGCTGACCAAGCCATGATAATGCTAAACGGCGTCCTGTGAGGTAGGATTCAAACCAGGAGAGAGCAGAACCGGAGATTCCCATGTCAGCTTGGTATAGAGAGAAGGATCACGGTGATTAACCGTGTCAAAGGCAACCCGATAAGTCAAGCAGAATGAGTACTGATGACCGGCGGTCCTTAGCCTGGCTTCTTTTAAGGCTTCTGTTACAGACAGCAGAGCCGTTTGGTAGAGTGGCCGCTTTTGAACCCAGACTGATTTGGATCCAGAAGGTTGTTCTGTGAAAGGAAGTCAGAGACCTGTTTGGAGACTGCTGCTCGTTCAATGCCTTTGGATAGGAAAGGCAGTAGTGAGACAGGGCGGTAGTTCTCGACTTGAGCAGGGTTGAGAGAAGCTTTCTTAAGTAACGGTGTTACCCGGGCCATTTTGAGCAGCTGTTGGAAATGTGCCGGAGGTTAGCGAGGCATTGATCACATGTGTGATAGCTGGAGCGATGGTCGGGCTGATGGACTGAAGTAGGCTCAGAGGTATAGGGTCCAGCGAGCATGTGGTAGGACGGCTGCATGTCAGGAGTCTGACACTTCATTCTCGAGAGAGAGGCGTGAATGCTGAAAAAAAAAGATGTTCCAGCAGTCCCTAGAGGTTGTAGGAGTCGCGGTATCTGAGCCAGATCGTTGAGTGGGCATGTAGAGAATTTACTGCTGATTGCCGCCACTTTGTTTGTAAAAAATGAGGCGAGGGTATCTGCAGTAAGGCTGGATGGAGGAGGAGGCAGCTGAGGGTTGAGTAGCGATTTGAAGGTTGAGAAAAGTTTTTTAAAGTGTCTGTAGCTGTTGATTTTGTCATTGTAGAAAGCAGTCTTAGCAGCAGTGATGCTGGCTGAGAAGGAGGTCAAAGTGTCTGGTAGTTTTTGAGGTCGCCAGCTAGTTTGGATTTGTGCCATTTCCTCTCCATGGCTCTGAGTTTGGTGCGCCGCGATCGGAGGGTATCATTTAGCCATGGATGAGAATGTTTGGATCGAGCTGGCCTTGTGGTAAGAGGGCACAGCTCGTCTAGAGACGAGGTCAGTGTGGAGCAGAGCGAGTCAGTGGCATCTTCTTCAGTGGACTTCTTCATTGACACTAAAGACCATACACTCAAAACAAAAGCCCCACACATAAATAGAGGAGTCATTGACACATGCAATTAAAGTAAAATGAATGCATTCATCACCGTGATCAAATTAAAATAATTAAAGAATAATGCAATAAGACAAATACGCAATTGATCACAGATTCACAGCCTCACAGACGTTTGAGCTCACTTTGTGTTCACTTTCACATTTACAGTTACTGTAGGATGTAGATCGTAAGCACTGTGATAACATTATTATTGTAATAACATTATCATTGTAATAACATTGTTGTCTTTAGGTACCTTAACTTCTTATGACATAGCCTACATATTTGTTTTTGCATGCATGCTAGCACAACTGTAAAGAAAACAGTATTAGAGAGGTTGTTAGCTGTGTTTGTCCTACCTTTATGAGGAGAGAAGGTCTGTGTGTATACTACTGTGTTACTGGGTTTCAATGTCAACAACTTGCAGGAACAGTTTGATTTTCATAGACAGGAAGTGGTGGCATGAATCAGTGAGTGGTTTTGTGTTTCTGCAGGACTAGCTACCCGATTGTGTGAAAACTACATTGTCACTTTGTGACAGAACAAGAACATTGTTTAATGGCTGTAATATTCTAACAGGGAACACGCACAATTTCCCCATGTTGAACACTGAGCACATATAATTGGCATATAAATGTTTCTGTTCATGAGGCATTGGTTTTTCCTCCTAGAGCTTCTGGAGTAGCCAATGTGATGTGCATGTCAGGGCCTGTTATCAGAGTCTGTATCGAGAGAAGAAACAATGCTAGCTCTCTCCTTCTGTGAGTCATTATTTTTTCTTTTCGGAATGATGATGTTACAGTCACACCAGGTTCTCCTCCATACACGCTCACTCCTCACTCTTGCAGTTCCCTTGTCTCGTTCACACTCCCCAGACTAATGATTGGCACCTGTATCCAATCCAGAGATGTAAAGTCCAGCTTCAGAAAGTAATTCCTGCCATGTCAGCGTCAAGGCCCGCCCAAACAGGAATCAGCTGATTAAGTGAATGGTTGGAACAAAAATGTGGCCAGACTTTTACACCTCTGATTCAATCTCCCGTCAGTCATTGTCTGGCCTTGACTGAGACGACACTAAGGAAGTGAAGTGATCTCCACAAGCCTAATCCAGCATCTTCATGCTATGATCCCTCGTAGCCCCCTCTCTGATCATGTGGATCTCTAACTTATTATGTTGGTCTGACATACTGTTTTACACATTGTTTTATGGCGTGTAGCAAACCTGTATAAAGCTGCAGTTATTTCTGCTTGTGTGACAAAGACACAAACACATGCCCACAGACACAAACATGTAACTACAAAAGGGCTCCGGTGTCTGTGTATGCATTCCCTTAACTGCACTCCAAACCACAACTGACATGCTGACATTATTTAGTTCAGTCACTGCATCCTGTTTCTGACATGAAAACAAAAGGTTTTTATAATCAGTCATCTGTATCTCACCTTTGGGAAGTGGAGAGTGCCATGTGTTGTTCAACACAGACACTTCACTGGCATGTCTTTGGTGCCCGCTTCTCATGAATTATAGATTTTTATATCTGAATTGATTTTTTGCAGAAACTTGATGGACTACAAATTATCTTTGTTAGTTTGTGTAATAATTTGTGTTACAAAAACTTGTGTTCTAGTTTAGCAGGTTAATTATGAGAAACACACTGGGAAATGATTAGTCACAGCAGTCAGGATTCACCCACACTTTGTGTTCAGTTTTGACCTGGCTATTATGTGTGGGCCACAAGTCATCTAACGTCTTGAAATTAGTCGCAAACTCTCTGTTGGATTGGATGATTCCATGGTTTATCCTAATCTATTGAGATTTGTCTTTATCTTGAGATTAGATCAGTTACAAAGCATGGCATCAGTAGAACATAGCCAGGGTTGGGTCAGATTACTTTGAAATGTAATCCATTACTGACTACAAATTACATGGCAATTTTTGTAATCAGTAACATAATCAGTTGGATTACCAAAAACATGTAACGTAATCTGATTACTTTAGGATTACTTTTAGATTACTTAAATAAATGTGTCCCTTAAGTAAAAGACACCACCACTGGTGAATAGAATTCTCATTCTATTTTTCTCTTTATTATTTCATTACATCTAAGAAATCTCTTTGCTCTGAGTAAAGCAGTACTGTGTGAATTAACTGATCTTTTCTCCAAGAATCTTAATGAGGAGCAGTGATTTGTAAGTGAAAACATAGGGTTACACTTCACTTCACAGTATCGACATAAGAGTGACAAGACACTGTCTTAAACAAGTTAGAACCGTTTATGACATAGTGCTTCTGTTATAAAGTGACATTCGGTTTTTGTCATAACAAGTTAGGGTTAGGATTATAATTAGGATTAGGTTTAGGGTTAGGGTTAGAGGTTAGGGTTCATGTGTCATGACAGTGTCATGTGTTCATAACAGTGTCATATCACTCTTATGTCGATACTGTCAAATAAAGTGTTACCAAACATAGTTCCAAGTTCACACCAACAAATTTCACTGAAGGCAATTAAGGGGCACAAGCCAACAACATAGCACAAAGCAATCACAGTCATGGGGGGTGGGGAGCTGCCAAGTGAGTGGTGTCACAAGGCCAAGTAGGAAGTAACGTTATAAATCCCTGATCAATGTGATTGGTTCAGCTGGACCAATGATTTCAAAGTTAGCGCAAAGTCTAGGCCTGTCATGATGTTGGAAAGGTTTCTCAAATCTTGAGTGACCAGATACTATTTTCAGTTCCAGCGTAGTATAGAACTGAGTCTGTCTACATCATGCTAGAAATAATATCTATCTACAGAAAAAAAAACACTAATCATTAATTTAATTTGTATAGCGCTGTACAAAACACTCAAAGATGCTTTACAATTTTCATGTAGATCTATTCATAATACAAGCAGCACACAAGGTTACTGTACATAAACAGAAGAAACACAGAAGACGTGGAAAAGAAGGTAGAAAATGAGGCAAGGGAAGAGCTGAAAAGGTTTGAAGAGTTGGGGTTTAGATAGATAGATAGATAGATAGATAGATAGATAGATACTTTATTGATCCCCAATGGGAAATTCAAGAAGATTTTGAGGATTTTGAGGGCCTATTTGAAGAATGGAAGGGTGTTTGATACTGAGCCAGATGGCCCTTTACGATGGCCCACTACACATATTGCATAGGGCCCTATGATGGGCTCTGTTTTGATTGTGATGTAGAGGCTGTTCCAGAGGGAGGGTGTAGCAGCTGAGATGTTTGTCTACAAAGCTCAATCAGTCTATCACACATTTGGTGAGGTAAAATTAACTTCTATTTGACACTTTTATCCAAGTACTTCTTCCCAATGTCAAAGCTAGAAGTGACGGCACAATAGACAACCCTCCTGAACAAATTAACGTTCTGTGTAAGGGATAGTGTATAGAACGCCGGTCATTATCGGAAAATAAGTCCCGACACGGCGAACAGGACCCCGACGTGCCAGCGTTCTGTACATTATCCCACTTATCCTAACCCTAAAGGCTCCCACATTCAGTTGCGTTCCATCAACGCATGCCAGTGGGTGTTCCCTACGGTAGCTATGCAAATGACTTAAGGTATTTGCCTGGTGTCCCTTTAAGGTATAACCGTAATTTGATTGGCTGGTGTCGTTTGTTGTTCGCTTGTTCGTAATTTGATTGGCTGGTGCCATCTGACGGTGCACCAACAGCTGAACTTCTCAACGCGAGCGATGGGAGCAACGCGACACAACAGACTCACAATTCAGTTCGGCAACGGATGGCGTGAGCCCATGTACAGTGAACAGGATGCGTCTCCAGCACTGCAACGCAAGCGACTGTGTGCAGAAGCCGTTGTTTCAAGAGGTAGAATGCATGATACGTCCTTAAAATAGGTTAGTTAGATTCACAACACGTTAATCTTGAAAAAAGAAAAATTCTCCTGAAAAGTCCATTGTGATACGAAGCAAATGCAATCCATTGAGAAATCCATACCCGGCTTAAGTCAAAACTTTCCTGCCATACTGAAAACAGAGCTAGGTGACGGTAATGCACATTGATATTATGGTCTGTATTAACTTTCTAATGGGAAAAAAAGTTCCTGAACCGAATGACACCCAAATTATAGGGTGTTTATCCACCAACATTAAATTCACAGCCGATTTAAAATGTGACATTGTGGAACTAACTTCCGGTATTTCTCGGGAAAAATGTAATCGTAATGTCAATAAAAGCATTCATTTTAATATTTATCATGTCAGAAAAGATCATTTAAACATTACATTTCGAAACATTAGTATCTAAGCTATCATTTACAAGTATAAAAAAATATTTTTGTATTTTTTTATGACTAGGACTACTTAACGCTCTTTATCGCTCTTTAGGGTCTGCCCACTTTAGCCAGTTCTCATGGGCGGGGTCACATATATGACTGACTGTAAAATATTCATTGCTACTAGTGCAGCAGAGTCAACATCTTACAGAAAACATACTAAGGGACCATTCGGTATTTATGGAAAGGACCACTGGAGGAAAATAGGAGAGGGTTATGACTTTTTATTCTTTGTTGATGGGAGGTTCACCCAACTTTTTTTAGTCTAGGAGGGAGGGTCACCTAACTTTGGTATTCATGGAAACAGCAACATTTGGGCCGTCGCCCAGGGCCTCGCGTCCGACGGCTCGCGTCTGATGGGCCTTGCACCTGGCCAAAGACTTTAAGCGTTTATTCTTCATTAACGCCTATAAGCCTAAGCAAAAAGCTTAACGTGGCTTAATGTCCTAAAACAACGATCAGTGATCACCAAATGTCTCTCATATTGTTCCTCATAATCACTAAGAACCTTCAAAAAATGTAGCATGAAGTCATATTAGGCCTATGAATGGTTAACCTGACGTGACAGCATGTTTTTCTTCAGTCTCCTTCACTGACGCCTATGGAAAAAGCTTAACATCCCAAAACAACAATCAATGATCATCAAATTTCTCTCTCATATTGCTCATCATAACCATCTATAAAAATCTAGCCCAAAGTTTTTTTTTTTTTTTTTGAGCACGTCCGAATCCCAGGACATAAGGCACTGGGCCTTAGGCTCGAGATATAATTCCAAAGGGGGCAGATCGAGTCGAGTCGAGTCGGCTTTTATTGTCAATTTCTTTACATGCACTGGTCATACAAAGAATTGAAATTTCGTTTCTTACTTTCCCATGCAGACATAGACATGCTTTAAATACAGACATAGACATACTATAGACATAGCCATAGACAATAAACATTAAATTAAAGTGCAAGACTGAAATATAGAACATGTATGTATCAAAATAGAAATATAGGACATATATATAAAAAAAAATAGAGGTAGTTGTGTTGTATATTGATATAGTCTTAACAGTTACATGAAGTTTAAACTTGTGCTTGTGTGACCTGTATATTTACATTGATATGCAGTATGCAGTAATTTCAAGTATATCAGGCTTGATGTGAAGCAGCAACACGTTAGGCTGCGCAGTCACAGTGCAGTTCCACAGGGCGGTGTTGGGGGGGGTTAGGGTAGACAGGATCCTAGTTTCCCTAGGTTCCTGGCTGGCTGGTGGGTGGGGGGCTGTCAGTGATGGGAGAGTGGGTAGAGTGTTCAGCATCCTGATTGCTTGGTGGATGAAGCTACTTGCCAGTCTGGTGGTGCGGGAGCCGGAGGCTCCTGTACCGCTTCCAGAGGGCAGGAGGCTGAACAGTTCGTGTGCAGGGTGGGTTGTATCCTTGACAATGATTAGTGCTTTGCGGGTGAGGCGGGTGGTGTAAATGTCCTGCAGGGAGGGGAGTGGTGCTCCAATGATCCTCTTAGCTGTGTTAACAGTGCGCTGGAGGGTCTTCCTGTTCTGATCTGTGCAGCTTCCGCCCCACACTGTGATGCTGCTGGAGACGATGCTCTCGATGGTCCCTCTGTAGAATGTAGTCATGACAGGAGGCGTGGCACTTGCCTTCTTCAATTTGCGCAAGAAGTAGAGGCGCTGCTGGGCTTTCTTCGCCAGTGATGCTGTGTTGGTGGTCCAGGAGAGGTCGTCGCTGATGTGCACCCCCAGAAATTTTGTGCTGCTCACTCTCTCCACAGCATCTCCGTCGATGGACAGTGGTGGCAGTTGTTTGTGGCCTCTCTGAAAGTTGACAACAATCTCCTTGGTCTTGCTGACATTCAGCTGCACTTAAAACTTAAAAAGATTGAACGAAGCTTCCCGAACTTTGAAATTGCGATCAGTGACTGGCATCGGGTGAACGAAGCTTTTCAACTTGAACAGGCTATTAAAAACTATTTGCGCACCTCCATGTCACAGGAGAGACTAGTGGGCTTGCCATTCTATGGATTGAAAAAGACGTTAGGCTATAACTGCAAGCTGGCCTATGATTTCATTGCTGAGTTTGCGGCAAAGTAGGCTAAGCAAGATTTTTTTTTTTGAGTCAAATTATGGCGAGTCAATGTAATTTATTTGTCCAATGTTAGCCTATAGACCAGTTTCCATAGTGCACATTTTATCAATAGTTTGAATGTCGTGTGTTTCTGCTCATTGACAAATAGCGTTCAGTACAATGATTCATGCCCAATTAATTCCCCTGTTAAAGTGTTCGCCTCTGTAACACTAGTTTGATTTCGTGATGTAGCCTATGATAAACAGTGTTGGGAACGTTACTTTAAAAAAGTAATTAATTATAGTTACTCACTACTTGTTCCAAAAAGTAACTGAGTTAGTAACTGAATTACTCTATGATAAGAGTAACTCGTTACCAGGCAAAGTAACTATTTGCGTTACTGTTGCTATGTCAAAGAATTTTGATTTTTTGAGCTGCCAGTTGAAATGAGTAGAACAGACAGGTGTTTGTAGGCTACATACATTTCGATATATAGATAGATAGATGGATAGATAGATACTTTATTGATCCCCAAGGGGAAATTCAAGATATTGCACATCGACAGACCTACGGTTGACTTCAGCCTGTGTCATAGGTTTTTGTTGTGAGGCAGAAAGCTTTTGCTGCTTGGAGGACTTTGCTCCGAGTCCTTCTTTGCTAGTGGATGGCGAGCTATCATCTGTGGTGGAGGTATCAGTGTTTTTGGCCACTAGCTTTAGATGCATGTGTGAGATGCTTCATTAAATTAGAGTTGCTTACAACGGATGTCGACAAAGTCTTCGCTCCTGGACATAATGTAGGCCTACACATTACATGCACGTTCTTGCCCTGATGAATTTGAAGTAGTGCTTATATCTCCACCTTGAAAATGCCAACTTTTCGGATTGCTCCTGACCTCTGCTGTTTCGTCGAATCCCTATTTTAGCTGTTGCGTGTGTGTGTGTGGCACGTGTGCTGGCAAGTGTGTAAAAACACTGGCTCTGATTGGCTATCATGAAACATGACTCTGCCTTAGCCAATCATAATCGATTACATTGTTATTAACCCACCTCCTCACTAGCTGTGAGCCAGGGTGCGTTCGGATTACACAGTATATTTAATCAATGCATAGTAACACACCGCATTTAACGTCCAGTAACGTTAACGGCGTTGTAACGACGGGAAAAGTAATTAGTTAGATTACCCCGTTAGTGAAAAAATAACGTTGTTACCTAACGCCGTAATTTTAAACGGCGTTATTCCAAACACTGATGATAAACACCATATGGCCAAAAATGTGACTCAGCTAAAGTTATAGACAATAACTCAGGGCCTCGGACCCCCTTGTGACGGCCCTGCAGCTCCTCCTAAGACAGTGGGGGAAAAGTTAAAATACGCGATAAACCCGGGAAAAGTTGACAGGTTTGTTTCGGTCCCGGTGATTATTTGTGAAATTGTGCAAACGACAGCCTTTCCAAGTCATTTCAAGGAAGGAGTCGTAGCATGCAAGCTCCCAAATTGACACAGTAGCCTACAGAAGGCATCAATACATTTTTGGGACTGGGGAGGGTCATGTGTTTTTTCTCAATCACTTTGGAGGGTCATAGAAAAATGTCTTGCTGGCAAGGGAGGGTCACATCTTTTTTGACCAACGCTCCCAAAACTCGGGTAGCCCCTTAAATAAATAACGAACAGTCCCTAATCTCTTACTATTGCTTTACTCTGTGTTTTATTCTAGCAGGAGAAAATGGGGTATTTGTGGTCTAAAGAACCACCTCCATCTGAACAAAGTAAGTGTCCAATAAGCCCCCATCCACATATTCATAAAGGTGCACACACATACATTTACATGTAGATATGTTATAGACACAACACAAACCTTGTTCCATCTCATTGGTCTTCTGTGTCTTCTAGTGATGGAAACTGGCTGGTGTGAAATCAACTGGGGGACAATGTAGAGTGTCATCTTGTCTGTCTATTACTTTTTCATAATTAATGCATTTGTGAATTTGTTGAGAAATGGAACACAACATATTCTGCAACATTCCTTTATATTCAGACAGTTGAATTGAATTTACCCTGAATATATTTTTACTGCATCAATAGTCAAAACAATGAGATGAAGAAGAATCTGAGGAAACTTCAGCTCAAGAATCCTGCTGTTGAGCTTCTCCGTATCTTTGTGATTGGCCCTGTTGGAGCCGGAAAGTCCAGCATCATCCAGTCTGTGAAGAGTATGTTCAAGAACAGGATGGTCAATGCTGCTTGCACAGTGGCAGCTGGTGGTTGAACCCGTTATACCAAGAAGGTGAGATTCTCTGTATCATCTTAAGACTCATCTTAAAATGGATTCAATTATTTTTTTTCTCATCAATCTACACACACTACTCCAACACTTCACAAAAACAGGTGTTTGGAGTGTTTTGTAAATGTATTAAAAAATAAATAAAAGACTGAAATATTCCATTTACAACCCTTTGTATGTAGTAGGATGCACCAGAGCTCAATTACAAGTGTAAATTCTATCAATGGTCCTTGAGGTGCTTCTACAACTTGATTGGAGTCCACCTGTGCCTAAATCAATTCACTGGGACCAGGTTGTGAAAGGCACACATCTCTTTATATAAGGCCCCACAGTTGATGGTGTATGTATCCTTCCCCAGATCTGTGTCTTCCCTGTCTCGCAATTCTCTCGACCACGTGGCTTGGTTTTCACTCTGACAAGAAAAGTTCTGCAGCATTGAAAGTGCCCAAGAGCACAGTAGCCTCTATCATTGAAAAAGTTTGGAACAACCAACAGTCTTCCTAAACCTGGCCGCTCAGCAAAGCTTGGTCCTTGGTCAGACAACGACCCAATGGTCACTATGAATGACCAGAGTTCCTTTGAGAGGATGAGAGAAGCATAAAGAAGGACCAACATCAGTGCAGCTCAGTGCCTGGTTCCTTCCACACACACACCGTGGGGAATTGTGGCCAAATAGTTCCGCTTTTGGTTTCATCAGACCAGATGATTTTTACTTCTCATGGTCTGAGAGTCGTTCAGGCGCTCTTTGGGAAACTCCTGGCCTCCATCTGTCCACTCTACCATAAAGGCCTGATTGGTGGAGTGATGCACTGATGGTTGTCCTTCTTTACGCTTCTCTTGTCCTCTCAAAGGAAGTCATAGTGACCATTGGGAAAAATGTGAAAAAGTGAAGCGCTGTGAATACTTTCCGTATGCAAAATTCAGCATTAGATGTAATGGTTGAGTTAAATGAAAGGTGGCTGGTAATCAATACTATGTAGCAAGAATTAGGAAAATACACAACTAACCTGCAAGGTTACTATAATTGCTTCCAATGTGGTGTTTTAATGTTATTAGTTCACAACCAACCAATTTGAAGATGAACGTGGAAGCATTCTGCCATTTGTCATCAGTGATGTCATGGGCCTGGGGGGTTCTGGAGTGCACCCTAAAGACATCATCAACGCTTTGAAAGGTCACCTCAAAGAGGGCTACACGGTACAACCACATAGACACAAGGACAAACACTACCAAAAAGAGACAAGGATTTGCAGTATTGGGTATTTTTATACTCTGTCTCTCTCTCTCCCTCTCTCTCTCTCTCTCTCTGTAGTTTAATCCTGTAAGGCCATGCTCTGAAGAAGACACAGGATACAACAGCAGCCCAACTCTGGATGACAAAGTTCACTGCTTGGTGTTCGCCATTCCATTAGACAACTTCACAGCTAACAACAGCTATGCAGATGAGAGGACACCTCATCAAGGCCTCATCAAGACGATGCAAGACATCCAACATAAAGCTTGCGATTTGAGTGAGATGCTATTAATTATTAAACTAGTAAAAGCTATTGAATTAGTAACAACTGTGTTTGTGTGTTATTTTATAGTGGTTGCATGCTTCTGCTGAATTCCTTGAGTTAGTAACAACTGTGTTTGTTTGTGTGTTATTGTATAGTGGTTGCATGCTTCTGCTGAATTCCTTGAGTTAGTTGTTTATTTACTTTTTATTTTTTTATGTTTACTAAAAGCACACAACCACAACTTCTTACCAGAGGTACTGTATGTTGTATGAGTTATCATTATTTTACTTCAGGGATCCCTCAGGTGGTCATCTTGACAAAAGTGGACCTGGCTTGTCCTCATGTGAAGGAGGACATCAGGGGGCGTTAGTTCTGGGCAATGTTATAGTCAATCAAGAAAAAAACTTGCACACCATTATTTGCTGTTGAATAAATAGACAAAGTGTTGTGACTTTTATTGAAATATATCCTTTAGTTTATATATCTTTTATGTAGTATCTTTATTCTGTGTAATATCATTGTTTTGTGAAACTGAATTCTGTAGTATGTTCAGTGTGGGAAAGGAAGACTGGTTTAAGTGAAAGAGCAGGCCTGGCAGAAAATGTCATAGATAAGGTTTGGTGCCAGGAAATGTAAGCAAAACCTAAAGAATGGCAAAACCTAAAGAATGTATGAATAACAGGATGAGAGGGCAAAGGTGGAGTACCATATATTACTTGGTCAGTTGTCTGTAAACATAGAGGGTCTTGTCTGGGATGACTTGAAGGGGTATAAAGGCTGGACAACAGCCAGAGGATATTAGCTCACTGCTCACTTTGCTTAGCTTAGCTTTCACTTACTTGCTTGCTTCACCAATGCTCCGGAGTGCATTAAAGCCATCATCTGCAGTATACATCCACGATGTGCGGACTTCTTTTGAGTTGTATTATTTCATTTGGATTTGACACCACACAATCCATCAAGCCAAGGTTCTACCAAGTGAAGTGATATACAAACGTTTCAGTCCTCAGACCATCATCAGTGCAAACCATACACAGAGGTGAGACGCCGATGTATAGTCCGCATCTACTTGACGGCAGACCTGTCAATCAGAATAAAGAAAAAGAATAGAGCTGTGGGATGACAGTAGACAGTCTGAGCCAGGATAATCAATGAAAATAAAAAATCACAGAATAGAAAAAAATACATTCTGCTGGACAAGGGACTTCTTTCCCATTTACTAAATACGTTATACTCATGATATCCACTCTGTAACCTACACAGATCGTATCAATTGTATCCTGAAGTGCCGAAATAAACGTACATCCTCATCGCCAACCTGTTTCATTTCATTTCTGTTTCCTGTTCCTCAGAATTCTCAAGCAGGAGGGTAAGATAAGATCTCTGTCCATTCTGTAGCTCTTAGACTCATGGTCTTTGGATAATATACTATATAATATATGCATATATACACTGCACAAATCTGCTTATCTAATACAATCTAACCAAGTGTTAATAATCTTATATCAAGGTCAATGTCTAGTTAATATTGTTTTCAGTATAAAGAGACTGACCTAGCACTTTCTCATAAAATAATTTAACTTAATTTAAGAAGAGTTTGACTCCTAAGATGTGTCATCTTGAAAACAAGCAAATTTGTCGCCAGTGCGTTAAGTCTTTGTCTTGAAAAGACTCCTTAAAATAAGTCAAAGTCTTACTAAATTAAGTCAAAATGATCTTTCAAGAGAGTGCTAAAAACAATCCTAAATAGATTGTTTGATCTTAATATAAGATTTAATAGCAATTGGTTAGATTTTATTTTTTGTAGTGTATACAGTATAGGGTGGGTATCAGGAAAACCCTCAGCCTGTGATCTAAGGTAGATGACATTAATGAATGTCTTCATTAAAAAATGTCCAAATACAGAGAATAAGTATATATAAGTATAAGTATATATGTACCCTTTTTGATCCCGTGAGGGAAATTAGGTCTATGCATTTATCCCAATCCATGAATTAGTGAAACACACAGCACACAGTGAGGTGAAGCACACACTAATCCCGGCGCAGTGAGCTGCCTGCAACAAAAGCGGCGCTCGGGGAGCAGTGAGGGGTTTTTAAGACCAACATACACAAAAAAGGTGGTCCTCCTAGGCCCTACGGTTCTCGAGATATTCACAAAAAACTGTGCCCGCCCTACCCTCCTTTCAGGGTGTCCAGTCCAGCGGGGAGGCTACAGATCAAAACGAAAAACAATGGTTCCATGCTATCCTTGTGGGGTTACATGCCCACCAAGGTTCCATGCTATCCTTGTGGGGTTACATGCCCACCAAGCACCCCGGTCTTTCAGTGTCCCGGGAATCCTTGCGAATTGGCCATGCGAAAAAGAAAGAAAAAAATAAATCTGACTAAACCTATATGACCGCCGCTTTGCTGCGTGGCGGTCATAATAAAATAGTGTCTCGTAGGGATCATGTAATGTTATCAGTCGCCTAGAAGGGTAAATGGCACAGCCGCAGTCTCCCCATAGCATGGCGCAACGCTTCACTTTTTGACACTACAGTACAATGGGCACACAAAGTGCATCCAAATACACCCATTCTTCTCTGTTGAACTCCTCGAAAAGTACTCACCACACAGATGTCACAGATGAAAGAGCCTTTTTTCAGCTTTTAAACTATGCTAGCTAGCCGCTTATGGACATTCTGCTGTCCTATCTGAAAAACTAAGTGGGAATACACTGCAAAAACTGATATCTAAGCAAGGTATAACCATCTTATATAAATATAAAAAAAGAAATCTAGTTAGTATAGTTTTTAGTACTTACTTTTTAGTAAGATACTTACCATGAGCTTTCTTGTAAGATTAAAATAATGACAAAAAATGAGTCAAAATCTTATTAAATTAAGACAAAAATAACAAGTGAATTTTTCTGCCAATGGATTACATACATTTATCTTAAATTGTCTTAAATTACATTACATTACGTTGCATTACATGTGGCTGACTCATTTTTAACCAAAGCAACTAACAACATGGTAAACAGTTAGTTATACGAATATAAACAGTAATAAATCTTAAATCTTATCTTCAATTAAAGGTTGTATCAGCGATTTCAGGCCCAAAAAAAGGACCAAACATAAATGATCACATTCATCGGTAACACTCCATAATAAGGTGCCATAATAAATAGCAAACTAGTAATTACCTAACCCTTTGTTAATAGTTACTAACATATCTATTTGGCACAAGTTAATAGTTTTTTAATCATTAATTAAATATTAGTTGTTTGCATAAAATCTGTATGTTAATGTTTTAGCAAATCTATTAACTAATATTGTATTACTATATGTTAATAGTTAACTAAATGGCACTAATTAACAGTTATTTCTTGCATCATTTAAATGTTAAATGTTTATTTGCAAACTATATGTTAATAGAAAAGTTAATGACTTATTATTATTAACTAATTGTTATTAAACTGTGCTTCTGCCTATCCCAATATGAACTGCTCTCCATAGGACCCTTACAATAGATAGATAGATAGATGGATACTTTATTGATCCCAAAGGGGAAATTCAAGAAAAAAACACGGAGCTACCTTGACATGCTGCCACTGTTGTCGGCGCCGGAACCGCTTGCAATAAAGTTGGTTAAGCTTAATTAATATATTAGTAGTATATAGCTATAAGCGTGGGGCCCCTTATAATAAAGTTGGTTAAGCTTAATGAATATATTAGTAATATATAACTATCAGTATGGAGGACCCTTATAATAAAGTTGGTTAAGCTTAATTAACATATTAGTAGTATATAGCTATAAGCGTGGGGCCCCTTATAATAAAGTTGGTTAAGCTTAATTAACATATTAGTAGTATATAGCTATAAGCGTGGGGCCCCTTATAATAAAGTTGGTTAAGCTTAATTAATATATTAGTAGTATATAGCTATCAGTGTGGAGCCCCTTATAATAAAGTTGGTTAAGCTTAATTAATATATTAGTAGTATATAACTATCAGTATGGAGGACCCTTATAATAAAGTTGGTTAAGCTTAATTAATATATTAGTAGTATATAGCTATCAGTGTGGAGCCCCTTATAATAAAGTTGGTTAAGCTTAATTAATATATTAGTAACATATAACTATCAGTATGGGGGACCCTTATAATAAAGTTGGTTAAGCTTTATTAATATATTAGTCATATATAACTAGTAAGACGGGTAAGGGACTGAGACCAGAACTGGCTTATCACATTTATTCCTTTAGGAAAAAAAGTAGTTGAATGGGCTATATTACATGCATCATTCCTATACCATCACTGTCAGCCCTACTAGCAAGGGAGACATGCCACATGGAATGTTCAGGTGCACAGAACGACAGTTTATTAATATTCTGAGACTCACTAAACACTCACAGACGTAGACCATACGGAGGTAATGCATAAACATAATGCTAAACTAAATGTACATTCATTTCCTGATAGACTGAATTGCACTTTCCATGCACACTAAGCTAAACTACACTGAATGCATGGAAAGTTGCTAGCGGAGTTTACAGCTAGTCAATGCTAGACTTCGTGTGTATGAACTCGTGGTCATAATGAAAACATTAATAAACGTTCTCTAAGTTACTAGAATTGCACCCAAATCTTAACAATACATGTAAAGTAACATAAAACAGGTGGTATATCAAAGTTTTCAACTTAAACAACATTTTACAGTTACAAAATTAAAACAAAGTCGGGAGAGCTTTATACAGTCAACCTACGCAATGCAAAGCATACCGCTTCTGATCAGCTATGGCAACAATACAAGGACAAAACGCAGCAGAGCGTTTCTCCAAAGGGGGCTCCAAAACACCAATCTCAATAAAGCTGCTTAATTACGGCGAAAATCACATACAAACACTAAACTACATTTCTAACTGTTACACCCCCCTCCCCTGAATTTCACCAAATTCAAGCAGCAACCAAATAGTACTTCCAAAGGCAAAGAGTACACTACTTTCAAACACTAGACATAAGGTCACCAATTACAGGACAGCCAACCACAGAGGTATCCAATAAGGATGAAGTGGAAGAAGGAAGAAGGCAGGAGGGTGCCTTATACACCCCACAAGACCAAAAGCCATCCATACATTCCAACCAACCACTGGCAGTAGGGGCCTTATACACCCCACAAGCCTTGTAAACCATACATTCCACACAACCAACCAAGACCATACACCCCACAAGACCATAAAGCCATAAACCATACATTCCACACAACCAACCACTGGTACCATACATTCCACACAACCAACCACTGGCAGTAGGGGGCCTTATACACCCCACAAGACCATAAAGCCATAAACCATAAATTCCATACATTATCCACAAAGCTAATCAGAAAAGCTAGATAAATAATAATATGTCATTAACTTTTATGTTAGCATATAGTTTGTAAATAAACATTTAACATTTAAGTGATGTAAGAAATAACTGTTAATTAGCCAAAAATATATTTAGTTAACTATTAACATATATTAATACAATATTAGTTAATAGATTTGTTAAAACATTAACATACAGATTTTATGGAAACAACTAATATTTAATTAATGATGAAAAAACTATTAACTTGTGCCAAATAGATATTTTAGTAACAATTAACAAATATTAACAAAGGGTTAGGTAATTACTAGTTTGCTATTTATTATGGCACCTTATTTTGGAGTGTTACCCATTCATCTAATCTTTCCTAACGATCCGCTAGTTGCCTGCCCCATAAGCAGGCCGTCAAAAAAAATGTGTCTCTGTAGGCAGCCTTGGCTCCGAGATCTGTACACAAAAACAATAGCTACCAACAGGGGTTGGCAACCACTCAAAAGCAAAATAAAGTGTTTCAACCAATACGAGATGCACATTTAGGAGAGTTTCAATTTTTCAGAGTTTGTTAATTTTGATAGCAGCACGGTGGTCGTTTTGTAGTGAGTCTTTGATCTTCATTGTCAGAAATATATATCTCATAGAAAGGCTTGAAGAGACACAAACATCCTCCTGTTTGTCATGTCCACAATCCCCATTAGGCGGCGCCTAGATCAAAGGTGGAACGGTGTGAAAAGTATTTTATACTAAATGTTTACTAATTGATTACTAGTTAGCTGTAGTGGGTATACTGTGGTGTAGTCTAGTTAGCTGTAGTGGATATATTGAGATGTAGTCTAGTTAGCTGTAATGGGTATACTGTGGTGCAGTCTAGTTAGCTGTAGTGGGTGTACTGTGATAGTCTAATTAACTGGAGTGGGTATAGCCTACTGTGATAAACCCCAAATGTGTATACGTATCCTTGCCTATTTTAAGTGGGTATGCTGAGATGGTGATGATTTTTAAGTGGGTATACTGAGATGGTGATGATTTTTAAGTGGGTATACTGTGTAGTCCTGCGTATCACTACACCACTGGGCCCTTACAGTAGTAACATCATACAGTGTGCGCTAATAGTTGTGTAGAATTTGCCCCACTGAAATGCTGAGCTGTGTTTTTTAAACAGTGTTAGACACGAGACTGAACTTCTCTGTTTGGTTGTTATAAGAATTCTTATTTTCATTACAGTAAGGTTTTATGAACATTTGCATTAAAGGGAAATTGGAATAACTATGTGTGGTGTTCAGCATTCAACATGCCAGAAAGTGTGTGTGTTCCCTGCACAAATATTACAGCCATTAAACATGGTCACAAAGCAATATTGGCCCATTTTATGTGTTTTGTTCCCACGAGCACTTATCCAATCCTGCACCCACACTAAACCATACGCTGTTTTGTGCCAGCCACCACTTCCTGTGTATGAAAGTCAAACTGTTTCTGCTGATAAGCATATAGCAGAGTAGGGAGTGATGTAAACATCCTCTCTTCACAAAGTAGGACACATACAACAATAGCAATAAGCTCTGGTAGCAATAAGCAATTGGTTCTAAGTGAAATGCAGCTTTCATATAATATAAAATGTGTAATACCTTGGCAATACATCTAAAGACGACAATTGGAAGCTTGCTGATGATAAGACCCAGTAGCCTACACAGATATATAATCACAGGCCTCCTCTTCTCATAAAGGCAGGACAAACACAATAAACTCTCTAATACTGTTTTCTTTACAGTTGTGCTGACGTGTGCAAAAAAAGTATGATTGGTTATTGAGCCCTGATCTTCTTCTCTCCAATGGCTGTGTTAGGTCGTCCAGTGTACATTGATACCATGATCTTCATCCTAGCTGTAGGACTTTATTTAAGACAGCCTGTGTAAATTCCACAGTCCGTGATTAATTGCATTTATTTTTTCACTTAGTTATATATTAATTAAAATATCCATTTATTTGTATGTTTGTTTATGTATTTATTCATGAACTTTCAAATCAATAAAGCCGATCATGTGTTAATTTTGACAGCATCAATGATCTATATGAGTCAATGACAGTCTTTGTGTGGTAATTTTGGTTTGAGTATATGCTCTCACTTGTCAATGAGTGTTTGTCACGCCCCATCCATTATGTGTCTATTCCACCAATCCCCACTAGGGGGTGCCTGACTCCACCGGGCTAAAGGGTGGATTGATAGGAAAAGGAGACCTCACCACACCAAACGTAATTTGTCTCTTAATCAGAAGTGTATGAAGTGTTGCAATTGCACAAAAATATTGGTTAGGCTACGTTAGATGGACTTACAATTAAGGAAGATAACGATTGTTTTTCAACAATTTGAGTAAAATTTTAGTAACAGTAATTCTGCACACATTTGTTGTAGTGCAAATTAACTGATCTGACCTGACTTGACCTGAGGTTGCGTGTTAGCCTGCGTGCCTACTGTAAGGTGTATGCACTCATAATGATTCTCAACTTTTTACTGGATTGCCATGAACAAAGTAAAGGCAAAAAAGGTGTTTCTTTGTTAAACAAATTGGGATGCAATGTGAGCCTTGAATTGGATGCCATGCAGGAATTTGCCAGGATCTCAAAACCGGATAATGAACAACCTGCACACATTTGTTGTAGTGTTTTTTCCACCCAGCTACACTCAATGCTACTAATGCAGTTGTCATTTTGCAGAAAACACAAAGTTGCACAATAAAACACACACCCTCTCACACACTCAGGTATATGCACACAATCCAATCAGTTGATATAGATCCAAATAATTCACCCTGTGATCTATTCTGGCAGGTGAAAATGGGATATACTTTGTCTAAACCATCACCTCTGCATGATCCAAGTAAGTGTCCAATATATTTAAGCCTCCTTCCAAACATACTCCCAAAATAACATTTACCGTAGACACAACACAAACCATGTCCCATCTGATTGGTCTGCTGTGTCTTTTAGTGATTAAACCTGGCTGGTGTGACATCAACTGGGGGCAAATGTATCACCTTCTTTGTCTATTACATTTTGATAGTTAATGGATTTGTATTATATTTATATTCAGACAGTTGTATCAACTATGTCCTGAGCATATTGTACATGTTTTTGTATTGTCAAAACCTTAGAATGAAGGAGAATTTGAGGAAACTGACACCTGCTGTTCAGCATCTCCGGATCCTTGTGATTGGTCCTGTTAGAGCTGGGAAGTCCAGCTTCATCCAGTCTATAAAGAACATCTTACTGGACAAGATGAATAATTCAGCTTGTGCAGTTGCTGGCACAAGCTTTACTAAGGAAGTGAGACACATTTTGTGTATTCAGTATACATTCAGTATCAATCAATAGTATGTAGTAATATACACAACTGCTCTGCAAGGTTACTATAATTTTTGTGTTCACTGTGTTTGTTGATGTTATTAGTACAAAACCTACCAATTTGAAGATGAACGTGAAAGTGATCTGCCATTTGTCATCAGCGATGTCATGGGCCTGAGTGCACCCAAGAGACATCATCAATGCTTTGAAAGGTCATATCAAGGAGGGATACAAGGTAGACTGCCACATAGACATAAGGACAAAAACTACCAAAAAGGGACAAAAGAAAATTTACTGTGTGGGGTATTTTAGTGATTCTCTCTCTCTCTCTCTCTCTCTCTTTCTCTCTCTCTCTTTCTCTCTCTCTCTCTCTCTCTCTCTCTCTCTCTCTCTCTCTCTCTCTCTCTCTCTCCCTCTCTTTAGCTTAAAGAATGACGAAGGGTACAACAGCTGCCCAACTGTGAATGAGAAAGTTCACTGCTTGGTGTTCGTCATTCCATTAGACAACTTCCCAGCTAACACCAGCAATGCAGATGAGAAGACACATGGCCGCATGGTAAAAAACCTCATCGAGATGATGCAAGACATCCGATATAAAGCTCGTGATTTGGGTAAGAAGCTATTAAGTTAATTAACTAAATTGATTAAATTAGTAACAACTTTGTCCTGTGTGTTATTTTATAGCTGTGTGCTGCATTCCTTGAGTTAGTTTATGGTCTGTTTATTTATGTTGATTTACTCCAATTAAAATTGTTCGAGGTGGAATACCTGAGGGGTATTTCACAAAACCTAGATAAGGGATTAAGCTGGGATTTTTAGGTTATCCTGGATGAATTTAACCTGGACTCGGTTTCACAAAAGAGATGGCACATAAGTTACCATGGGGATTTATTCTCTGCACCTAGCCTGGTCCCGACCATGCTAACAGACAGGCTTTGTTCATTCTAATGGTAATAATGTTGTCTTATTGGTTCAACTGTCATTCAAATCAGACCTCCGTGTGAAAGGAGCTTTATTCCATTTATATACAATTTAATAATGTATTTGCTCGCAAAATGCAACAGATTGTCTGTCTACTGCCATATGGTTATCATTTTAATTGTGATAGCCTTATAATTATTAATATAGCCTACTTATTGTTTGCTTCTTTTGTTGATAGTCATTTGATGAGTGGCCTACTGTAGCCTAATAGTTGATTGGAAATGGGGGGGGCAATTTTTCGAAGGTGTTTTAAACTAATTTGGTTATAAAGCCAATATAAAGGTATACATACTCGTACATGTGCATCTTTGGTGCCGAGACAAGGAAGCAATCACACATGGGTGCATACATTTGCATTCAGTTTGTGCACCACGCCTACTCTTGCTGTTTTTCAGAGATAGGCGTGTTACCCCATTCAAAAAAGGGAAAGTTTAATTCATTGTTAGGCGTATTGTATCAAAAGCGATTTTTCACTTTGTGTGAATGACACTTTTTTTCTGCATGTTTTTAAATTCCAACCCCGTGGGCCCTTTGGAGCAGAAACGAGAACGTGAACACATCCTGAATTAATTACACCTGGCTTGACATAGTCGCTACTTGCTTTATGAAACACTGCACAGCAATGTAATCTAAAGATTGCTGATTTCTACATGGTTAGTTACCAATAGCTTGGATGAAAATTTATATTTGGCCTCACCTTAGAACACACACACGTTTGGCTAATTACAAATGTCTGTAGGTCTATAATTTTTTTAATACACGGGGGTAGTTAAAGGGGTGGTTCAGGATTTTGGACATAGGATCTCATTTCCAAGTTAGCAAGTGTGATATTTGTCAGTGAAGACCGTTTTCAACACGTTTCATCCAGTCCTTCTAGTTGCAGTTTGCAGGTGCTAGAGTAGCTCAAGTCATCAGTATGTGTTAGCCTGCAACTAAAAACAGTCTTACTTACACTCTTACCAACTCCAGGTCCTATGTCCAAAATCCTGAACCGCCCCTTTAATATGGTACTAATATGGAACACAATAAATGACATGCTTTCTATTTTGGTAATGACAAGTCGAGCAGGACAAAATAGGCTCGCCTACAAAATTTGAAAGAGAACCAGAATGTGAAAGAGAGAAAGTATCTTTTACTGGATTTTGTATGTTTTTTACCTATTTATACTGAATGTATTTATACATTTTCTTAATGTAATGGACTGTTTTTTTATGATTTGATGATTATATGAGTTATTATTATTTTACTTCAGGGATCCCTCAAATG